>NW_027189162.1:1568849-1622183 GCF_040958095.1 Procambarus clarkii | reverse complement strand
AGTCCCTAATCTACTTTACTTCCAGTCAGCTTCAATTAAGCAGTTCAGGTCCAGAAAAAGGGAGTAATGGAAAATGGAGTCTGTCTTGGAAAATTTCTCCATATAGAAAATGGATCATATGGAAATATGGGACTGATCTCAGAGAAATAGTAGAAACAGATGGAAAGATAAATTGCCTTATTGACTGTGCTGGAAACAGTTACATTATTTGACAGTTCTATTCATGCTAATACTAATAATGTTGTTAATAAGAGTGTGAAATATGATCTGAAACTAAGTGATATAAATGAGATAGTACCCTTGGAGAGATAAATTTGCATACTCCAGTGACACATATGTAGAACATGATGATAAGACTGAACTTTTGGATCTTCATGATTCAATAAACCTCAAGTGTCACACAATTTTTTTCTTGAAGATGGAAGTGTTACGTATCTCTAGTTGGATACGTATATAAATTCATGATAATAAGTCACGTCCAGTTCCTGTACATTTCGTGATTATACTTTTGATTTTTTTTTACTGAGTGAAATTTCATTGCTTTCTACATTGATCTTTTGTTGAAGTATTTTCATGTTGCATTTTCATGTTATATTTCATGCAGTCAAAAATATGAAATCAATCTTCAGTTAATTTAATTTTTTTCTTAGCGGACGGGAGGGATGTTACGAATCTTACAAGGATTCTAACATTACTCTTGAAGCTTATATTACTTTATTGTCTTGTTGTATAATTAGCATAGTATCCAGTTGTATGATTATACACTATTGCATGATATTCATTGTAGCATGATGTAGTGTGCCTGAGTTGCATTATATTGTATGAGGCTTTTCCTAGTTAATTCCTGTTGGAGGGGGTGTGGGTTTCTTCTGTGTGGGGGGATGACCATATTTGGATGAGGCCAGTGTGGGAACTTGTTGTCAAGCGAGTGTTTATTTTTCAACCTTGATTAATTCTTATTATTGTTCGCAGTGTTTTAATTATACCCTAGACACTATTTGGCAAGGCCGATTTACATATACTTTGATCACTGAGGGAAAAGAACTGTATTAAGACTCAAGGGTTGTAACAGTAGGCAGTACTTGAGGATGGAAGGGTGGAATTGAAGATGGTAGGATGTCCTTGAGGATTATTGAGGATTATAGGATGTACTCTAAAATAGAAGGGTGGACTTCAGGATGGTAGGATGTACTTGAGGATGGTAGAAAGTATTCAAGTAGGTAAGGATGTACTTGAAGTTGGAAGGATGTACTTGAGAATTGTAGGATGTACTTGAGTATGTTAGGATGTACTTGAGGATGGTTGGATGTACTTTAGAATGTACTTGAGTATGGTAGGATGTACTTGAGGATGGTAAGATGTTTTTGAAGATGGTACGATGTACTTGAGGATGATAGGATGTACTTGAGGATGGAAGGATGTACTTGAGAATAGAAGGATGTACTTGAGGATGGAAGGATATACTTGCGAATGGAAGGATGTACTTGAAGATGGTAGAATGAACGTGAGGATAGTTGGATGTACTTGAGTATGGTAGGATGTACTTGAGGATTGTATGATGTACCGGAGTGTTTAGACTTTACATGAGGATGGTGTGATGTACTTGAGGATGGTTGGATGTACTTGAGGATATTAGGATGTACTTGAGTATGGTAGGATAACCCTGAGGATGGTAGGATGAACTTACGGAAGATAAGATGTACTTGAGGATGGTAGGATAAACGAGAGCATGGTAGGATGTATTTGGAGATGGTTGGATATACTTGAGAACGGTAGGATGTACTTGGGGGATTGTATGATATACTTGAGTATGGAGAAATGTACTTGTGTATTATAGGATGTACTTAAGGATAGTAAGAAGTACTTGAGGGTGGTAGGATGTACTTGATGATGGTAGGATGTACTTGAGGATGGTAGAATGTATTTGAGTATGGTAGGATGTAGTTGAGGATGGTAGGATGTAGTTGAGGATTGTAGGATGAACTTTAGTATTTAAGATGTTCTTGAGCATGGTAGGATGAACTTGAAGATGGTAGGATATTCTTGAGTATTTTAGGATGTACTTGAATATAGTAGGATGTACTTGTGGATGGTAGGATGTACTTGAAGATGGTAGGATGTACAGAAGGATAGTAGGTTGTAATTGTGTTTGGTAGAATATATTTGTGGATGGTAGGATGTACTTAAGTATGGTAGGATATACTTGAGGATGGTTAGATGTACTCGATTATTGTAGGACGGACATGAGGATGGTAGGATGGACTTGAGTGTGGTAGGATGTTTTTGAGGGTAGTAGGATGAACACAAGGATGGTAGAATGTACTTGAGAATGGTTGAATGTACTTGAGGATGGTATGATGTATTTTAGTATTTTAGGATGTACTTGTGTATTGTAGGATGTACTTGAGGATGGTACGTTGTTCTTAAGGATGATAGGATGTTCTTGAGGATGGAAGGATATACTTCTGGATGGTAGGATGTACTTGAGTTGGAAGGGTGTATTTGAGAATGGTAGGATGAACATTAGGATTGTAAGATGTACTTGAGGATGGTAGGGTATACTTGAAGATGGTAGGATGTTCTTGAGATTGGTGGGATGTGCTTGAGGATGCTAGGATGAACTTGGGGATGGTAAGATATACTTGAAGAAGGGTAGGATGTACTTGTGGATGGTATTGTTGGAAATTATCCAACAATAATATTTTTTTTGTATTATAATACATCATGTTTGTATTATCATCGTAATTACTAATTTGTAGAATTAATCCAATTAATGTTTTTATTGTAAGGCAATATCTTACCAAATCCTTCCTGCAGTCTCAATGACGCCGGGAGGTAGCGACAGGCTAAAACATGAATTCTGTTTATTTAATTACCTTCTTCCACTAAGGATAATCGTTTATTATGTTGATCATTTATATTGCATATTATTGCTTTCTGAATTCGTTCATTTAGGTGAATTAACAACTATAGTGGAAAATATTCAAATGTAAAACAATTCAATATAATATTCCTTCCTTTCATATAATGTAGTCATAATAAGCTGACTTGCATTGTGAAAAATATATTGCACCTTAATACATTAATTAGTGACATCAGAACTTGTCACGATTCCTTACTTGCCCAATTAATTACCAGTAAATAAAATACTTTGGGCTCAAGATCACTTTGAGTGTTCTGTGCATGCGTATCCCAGCCAGCTGGGAATGAGAGCGTCGCCAGCCACCTCGCCATTCGGACGCCATATTAACAGGTGTTACCAACGTGCAAGAGAGAAACGCCATTGCAAGGAACTTGCTTAGTATAATTTTTTTAGCTCCTACAATCACGAGAGCGGTGCCACGTTATTTCGGCAAATAATGGCAGTGTCCTGGAACCATTGAATCTCCAGCCCATAATCGACGTCTTAGCAACGGCAGTTGAAGACGAGTCACTTGGAGTCATTCCTCCCTTCAACAGACACTTGGCCCGGCAACTATTAATTACCTTTTATTTAACACTGTGATCACATGTTAATATATAGGCTAGTTGACGTTAGGACATTTATTTACAACAAAAATCCAGAACGTTTACTCTAGCCGCATTCCGTAATTTGTGTAGGAATTCATGTTCATTCATTTCTGTGGTAGACTTCCACAGTGTCAGATATATCGTTTAAATTTTAACGAAGAATTCAGTATTATTAGATATATCTGTAGTTATTTACGTAGAAGATTTCTACATTGTAATTGCCTTTCAGCTCCCGAGTTCACGTCACGTAAGGAGCTAGGCTACCCCACCTCTACGTGCAACAATTTCCCCGACGCAAAACGTCGTCAGTACTCACCTGGTTGTACTCACTTAGTTGTGCTTGCGGGGGTTGAGCTCTGGCTCTTTGGTCCCGCCTCTCAACTGTCAATCAACAGGTGTACGGGTTCCTGAGCCTATTGGGCTCTATCATATCGACATTTGAAACTGTGTATGGAGTCATCCTCCACCACAGCACTGCCTAATGCATTCCATTTGTCAACCACTCTGACACTAAAAAAATTCTTTCTAATATCTCTGTGGCTCATTTGGGCACTCAGTTTCCACTTGTGTCCCCTAGTGCGTGTGCCCCTTGTGTTAAATAGCCCGTCTTTATCTACCCCTGTCAATTCCTCTGAGAATCTTGTACGTGGTGAACATATCCCCCCTAACTCTTCTGTCTTCTAGCGACGTGAGGTTTAATTCTTGTAGTCTCTCCTCGTAGCTCATACCTCTCAGCCCGGGTACTAGTCTGGTGGCAAACCTTCGAACTTTTTCCAGTTTGGTGTAATACTTGACTAGATATGGACTCCATGCTGGGGCTGCATACTTCAGGATTGGTCTGACATAGGTGGTATACAAAGTTCTGTACGATTCCTTGTACAAGTGTCTAAATGCTGTTCTTATGCTAGCCAACCTGGCATATGCTGCTGATGTTATCCTCTTGATATGGGCTTCAGGGGACAGGTCTGGCGTGATATCAACCCCCAGGTCTTTCTCTCTCTCTAACTCGTGTAGAATTTCATCTAACAAATGATACCTTGTAACTAGCCTCTTGTTCCCTACACCTATCTTCATTACATTACATTTGTTTGGGTTAAACTCTAACAACCACATTCCTTTAGTTCGACCATTCCTTTAGTTTGTCTAGGTCTTCATAATGTTTCAAGCAGTCCTCCTTTGTTTTAATCCTTCTCAAAATTTTGGCATCGTCAGCAAACATTGAGAGGAATGAGTCTATACCCTCCGGGAGATTGCTCACGTATATCAGAAACAAGATAGGACCGAGTACAGACCCCTTTGGGACTCTACTGGTGACTTCACACCAATCTGAGGTCTCACCCCTCACTGTAACTCTTTGCTTCCTATTGCTTAGGTATTCCCTTTTCCACTGGAGCACTTTACCAGTTACTCCTGCCTGTCTCTCCTGCTTATGTACCAGCCTCTTATGGGAGACTGTATCAAAGGCTTTCCGACAGTCCAAAAAATGCAGTCTGCCCAGCCTTCTCTTTCTTGCTTAATCTTTGTCACCTGATCGTAGAATTCTATTCAGCCAGTAAGGCAAGATTTACCCTCCCTGAACCCATGTTGGCGATTTGTCATGAAGTCCCTTCTTTCCAGTCCCTTCTCATATTCCCTTCTTGGTGAGCATTCTGCTGATGGGGGAAGGCTGTTCCATGGGCGTGAGATGTGGGGTGGGTAATGGGGTCTCAGAGGATACTGGAGTGAAGGGTGGGGGGTCAAGTGAAGGGGGGACAGGAAGGGTATGGGATGAAGGGGGAGGGAGGACAGGGGAAGAAATGGAGGGAGTAGGATATGGTTGGAGTAGGGAAGGGGAAGCAGGGTAGGAGTGGGGTGAGGGGAAGGGAGAGGTGGCTGAACATTTGAGTGAGGGCAGGGAGGGTTCGGGGTTATCTCGAGATGATTTCGGGGCTTTAGTGTCCCCACGGCCCGGTCCTCGACCAGACCTCCACCCCCAGGAAGCAGCCCGTGACAGCTGACTAACACCAAGGTACCTATTTTACAGCCTGGTAACAGGGACATAGGGTGAAAGAAACTCTGCCCATTGTTTCTCACCGGCGCCCGGGATCGAACCCGGGACCACAGGATCTCAAGTCCAGTGTGCTGTCCGCTCGGCCGACCGGCTCCCTTTGTTTGGGTAGGGGAAGTTTCTATGCAGAAGAGGGTGGAGTTGCCCCTCCCTTCTGGTGTTACTGGGTTGCTGGTTGAGGGTTCCCCCCCTCTCCCCTGGGGATGTTGTGTAGGGAGTTGTGTTTTCCTGGTTATCTCCTCTCTCCTGGTGCATCTTTCTTGCTTCTGCAGCCATTGCTCTCTCCTCCCTCATCATGTCCCTCTGCAGAAATACTTTTTTGAATTCTCCCACATATTGCAGGTAGCTCTTCCTTGTTAGAATCTTCTCCTTTGTGGCCTTGTTTGCAAATACTATCTTCAACACACGGTCTCTGTCCTTGTTGTACCAGCCCATCCTGAAAACCTTCTCAATTCTATGTTCAGTCCCTTCCATCTCGAGCCTCCTTAGTATTTCATTCGCTGCTGCTCTGTCCTTATCATTCCATTCTGTCCTATTAGAGCCTTCCTGCTCCTTAATACCCACAGCTACCACTGATCTTTTTCTTTCCAGCAGCTGACTAGTGGCCTTTGCTGCCTCCTGTGAGGTGGCTGCTTTCATGGCGTGGAAAGTGTAGCGTAGAAAGTGATTTCGCAACTCTCAATTTACAGCTAAGCTGTTAACTTCTTTTGAAGCAGACATAATAACTTAGCTACCTTAATGATCTAATGAGATCAATACTGCTAACCCATTGATTTGATTATATATTTTACCATATTACTGTAGTATTTGGAGGCACCTTTGCCTCTTATTATTGCATAATCTATTTAATTTAATTTACATTTAGTTACTTCAGCGATGAACCAGCACTGAAATCATGCTTGGGATGTACTAATATTTTTGCATGTAACCCCCCATTTTGGGTGAGTGAATTTGACTCATAATATACAATCCCTTTAATATTCAATACATTATTAATTAAGAACATCTATAGGACACTAGTCCATGGATTTAATTTCAATGCACTTGCTCTAGCTAGTTTTCCACTTTTTCACGAAACGTGGTGATCCTTCGAAGCTATCGAAAACAGTATCAATTTATATGATTTACATGAGTGAAGTTTTCCCACACAAAATTTGGTCATTGCGTTAATTCATGGGTGATGTACTTTAGAATTTTAGGACGACTTGAGTACAGTAGGATGTACGTGAGGATGGTAGGATGTACTTGAGGATGGTAGGGTGTACTTGAGGATGGTAGGATGTACTTGAGGATGGTAGGATGTACTTGAGGATGGTAGGATGTATTTGATGATAGTAGGATTTACTTGAGGCTAGTAGAAAGTATTCAAGGAGGAAAGGATGTACTTGAAGACGGAAGGATGTACTTGAGATTAGTAGGATGTACTTGAGTTTGGTAGTTGTACTTGAGGATGGAAGAATTTTTTTGAAGATGGTAGGATGTACTTGAGAATGATAGGATGTACATGAGGATGGTTGGATGTACTTGAGGATGGAGAAATCCACAAGGGCCGTTATCTTGATAACCTCACCCTTGAGGATTTCGGGGCTTAGTGTCCCCGCGCCCTGGTCCTCGACCAGGCCTCCACCCCCAGGAAAGCAGCCCGTGACAGCTGACGAACTCCCAGGTACCTATTTACTGCTAGGTAACAGGAGCATCAGGGTGAAAGAAACTCTGCCCATTGTTTTTCGCCGGCGCCCGGGATCACAGGTTCACGCGTCCAGTGTTCTGTCTGCTCAGCCACCGGCTCCCTAGCCATGATGAGGGTTGAAACCTACGTCCGAGAGGATCCCAGACGCTACCTTAATTGACTGAGCTATGACATGGTTAAATGAATTGCAACCGGGAAATCATCTTGACCTACAATGGATCCTGCAGTCTCTCCGAGACACAAAGCAGGTTTTTACACAATTCCCCCATGCACCCGAGCTCTGTCAATAAGCTGTTCTACCTCTTCGCCATTACTTCATTACACACAGAAATCACAATAGTGTGATGCATCAAATGAACAAATCCACATGGGCTAGATTTCTGTATGTAATGAGGTAAGGACGAAGAGGTAGAACAGATTATTGACAGAGCTCGGGTGCATGGGGGAATTGTGTTAAAACCCTGGTTTGCGTCTTGGAGAGACTGCAGCATCCGTAGTAGGTCAAGATGATTGGACAACTCCACATTAACACCTGTGTTAGAATGGCCTCACCATTTAACTATTATCTATCTCGGTGGTAATGATATCTATCCATCTTGACACCCAGCTGAAGTCATCAACCATATCAGAAATATTATTAATTCCTTTAGGAAAAACAACAGTGCCGTTGTGTTCACATTAGTGGAACCTTGCCAACTGTGGAGTGATAATCATTGGGGAGTGAGTCCTGAATACTATCAGCGTGCAGCTAAATATATTAATTTTCGTCTGAGAAAAAGAGTAAGGCTAGACGCCAGCTATATTCTCTTTACAGCCAGACCATATCGTGAAAACTTGGCCTTAGATGGAGTACACCTGTCAGGAGAGTCCAGGACACATGTGGTCGATAAATTAGTTAACATTATCAACCACCATAGGAGGTTGTGGCTGGAAAGCCAAAATTAACTGTACATATATAATTTGGTATACCTATATTCTTTATAAGTGTATGTATTCTATACATCAATATCACAAAAATCACAAAAATACAGCACTGATACATTCACATTATTGCACCATTTCTTGTATTTTATGCCAAAACAAAGAGTAGAATTTTAAACTGGAATTGTACTAAGGTGCACAGAAAGCTAGCCTATACTATTTAGCTACTTATTAGGTAGGATTTATTTCTAGCTAGTGCTGTAGTAGACAGTGCTGGTTCACTATAGTTTACAATTGTGCCGACCCAGAATTAGGGTGGGACTTATTATCTTGCATTCATTAATTGTGTAATTTTATTATTTCTTGTGTACGTCTTTGAGTGCTACTGCTTGTCACTATACCAACCTAAAGGTGATAAAGATGAGCTAGCCCTAGGGTACTACCATAGTGGCATCTGTGCATCACTTAGCTATTTACTGTTAGGTAGGTATGCTAACCTCCCATTGATGTAGGATTATATAGCCTAATCCCAGAAATTAAATATTAGGCTACTATACCAATATTCATCTCTGCTACATAAGTCAATATCCTAGTTACATTTGTAATAACTACATTTAATCCAAGAAGTCTTTAACCACTAAAATGGATATGGCTGGAAGAATGAATAGGACCCTTGCAGGTCTGAAAGGTCACTTGACCAGACAGATCAATAAATGCTAAGATCTCTTTCAACAGTCATCCATAGACTATTTAGAACTGGAAAGTTATCTCCTAGTTGCTAAAAACAGGTTTGAACAAATTAAAGTTCACATAATTCAATATTTGTCTGAACTCAGTAGGACACAAATTACAGAAACAGATCAAGATGACATCATGCGAGATTTAGCCCAGTACGAAGATGATGTACAGGTTAAATTGCAGTCCTTTGAAAGGCTGATTGCTAAAAACAAAGTAGTCACAGCTTCTACAAATCTTCAACAACCTAAAGTTAATTTACCACTGATTAGTCTTCCAACATTCTTTGGTAGTGAGAATGAAAGTTGGGATGATTTTTGGAATAAGCTTGTAGATGCAATAGACTCTAAAACCAACATTCCTAAAACTACCAAGTTTACTTATTTACAAGGTCAACTCTGAGATGAAGCCTTGAAGATAATCTCAAACTTAAATTTGTCCTGTGATGGCTATGACCTCACAGTTCAGCTGCTTAAAAGCAACTATGATAATGACGAGAGGACTATCACCCTTTTAGTCCAAAAGCTTTTGGATTTACCACCAACAGATAATTATATTCACTCTCTTCAAACCTTTCGGTTAGAACTGGAGTCTTTATTCAAGGCATTAAGCCTCAAAGTTGACGTCAAGACTGCTGAGTGATGACTCGAGTAGTTGTTTACGTAAATTGCCCAGCGAAACTCTAAACAAACTGTGTGCTTTATACAATAAAAACCTTTTTGAATGTGACAGATATCAAAGAAGGTTTACGCTCTGTACTCGAACGACAATGAGCCAATCAGGATGGAAAAGGTAGTTCAACACATTCTGCTAACACTCATCTTAAACCCCAAGGTAAGACAATTGCCACATTAAAACCAAAATTACTTAAACCATCTCCCAAGTAGAAAAATAGTAATGTGGGTACCTATACGGTAAAGCCCTCAAAACCTGAAGTGAGTGTACCTCCTAAAACTCATACTACAATAAAGAAGTGTTTGTTCTGTCAAGAAGAGCATAACGCATATAAATGTCATAACTACTTAGGTCGCAGTGCAAGAATCAAATATCTCAAGGAACTGCACAGATGCTCCAAATGTCAACAATTACAATTATTACTTAATCTATCAACGGTATAGGTTAAGTAATAATTGTAAATAAGAAGCAATAAGATGCTTATCTTAACATACTAAGAAAGTTAGGTGAGGTCGGTGTTTTCTATGAAGCTTTTTAAGGTAAACTAAAATATTCACAATCAATTAGTATGTCACATATGCACTTATTAAATAAGCCAATATTGACTGTAAGCAAGGGCGAGAACGGGTTGCAAATGTATGTGATCTCATGAACCCAACAACTGTACTGTTGTTCTATATGTGTGCAACAAATGCCATTAAGGTCAACATCATTCAACACTGTGTGGGGAAACCCAACAGAGGTCAACAAATCCTCATGTTGATTCCAGTAACTCCCCAACTGTGCAATATTGCAAAGTACATCAAGAAGTATATGTACTTAATAACAAATCTGGAAATGCTACCACTTTACCTATAGGTCAGCTGAGATTATATAATTAGAAATCTAAGAATATCACACGTGGTCTTTTCGACCAAGGTTCTCAACAAACATTCATTACCCAACAACTGGTTGATCAGTTGAAATTAAAAACTTTATGTCAAGTGAAATTAAACATTTCAGGATTTTTTCTAATTACTGCATCCCGCGATTACAAAATTGTGAGTTTTGGTACACCTAGGAGGCTATGCTAGCCCAATACAGGCTATTGTCATGGACAAAATCCCATCTGACCTATATATATCTGGTCTAGGGAAAATACAGCCAAACTTCTTAAACGAAGTGGTATAAAGTTGGCTGATTACAAAATATACTCTGACCGCCTCACCGATGTAGGTATACTTGTAGGGGCAGATAATTATTACGGATTTATTACTGGATGCACCAAGCAACGTGGAATAAATACGTTGCTTTCTTCTGGAGGCAAATTACTCACAGGACCGGTGTTACCCCAGGAAAATCTACACTAGTAAGTGATCAAAAAACAATTCCATAATAGTTGTGTGACTAGGCTTGGAACAGTCACCACTTCAATTCAGAGACATGGCTGAGGATATTTCTGATCCCCCCTGTGTATAAATTATGGGATTTAGATACTTTAGGCATTGTCCCTGAACAACCAAGTCCAGATGACACTTGAACTTATCAACAGTATCTTAACTCAGTTATCTATCAAGACAACCAATACTAGGTTAAATTGCAATGGCAGCTAAATCACCTACAGCTACCAGTAAATTATTTCATGGCATAAAGTCAATTAAAATCACAGATAGCTAGGTTAATTAGACAACCTGAAAACTGCAATTGTATCACAAGTTGATACAGCAACAACTTGCAAACAAATTTATAGAAGTTGTTGAACATGATAACACCAAACTAGGTAATTACTTGCCTCATCATGCCCTCTTGAAGGACTCGGTTACTACACCCATCAGGATTGTATTTAATTGTAGTGCCACGGTGAAGGCAAATAATGTGTCACTCAAAGATTGCTTACAAACTGGCCCAAGTCTAACTCAAAGACTCCATGACGTCCTATTACGGTTTAAATTAGTAACTTACACCTATACGACCGACATCAGTAAGGCTTTCTTAAGAGTAGGTCTACAAAAGGAAGGCCGAGAATTTACCAAATTTCTCTGGATAAAGGATCCTAATAGCGAAATCATCACATATCGATTTGCTTCAGTCCTATTCGGAGCTACTTCTTCCCCATTTTTACTTTAAGCAACCTTGGACACACATTTGAAGAAGTCTGATAGTCCATACAAGACGAAAATTAGCAATAACCTATATGTTGACAACTTCCAGGGAACCACCAACGTTAAAAACAAATTAATCGAAATTTATCAGGAGGCTAACCGTGAGTTACTAGGAGCCAACATGCCTGTACAATCGTGGATCTTTAATGACCAACAGCTGAATCAAACAATTGAAAATAAATTTCCAAGGTACAAGGTACCGTGTAATCAAAAGGTTCTAGGCATGGAATGAAATACTTCCACTGACGAATTAAACATTAAGTCTGTGGAAACCAACAATTCTCCTTTAACCATGAGAAAATTACTCTCGTATGTCAGTAAAGAATTTGACCCTTTAGGCTTACTTAGTACTATTTTAATTAAGGGTAAACTTCTCATCCAGGAGTGATGGCAAATTAACATGGGGTTGGGATGATCCATTACCTAATGATCTGCAAGATAAGTGGCAGCAACTAACGACGGATTTAAATAAACTTAGTATTCTGAAATTTCCTCGCAATGTTTTAGGACTAAGCTTACCCACTAATTTGCATGTGTTTTGCGATGCCTCAAGCAAAGCATATGGTGCAGTAGCCTATTTAGTAAACACTAAGCAATCATTTCTACTTACTTCTAAAGCTAGGGGTGGCCCCAATTAAGAAAAGGTCACTATCCCAAATGGAGTTAACAGCTTTGTTAGTAGGTGTAAGACTGGCTCACTACCTGACCAAGACACTCAGTGATATTCACTTTGGTGAGATAGTAGTGTGGTTAGATAACGAGGCAATCTTACAATCGGTTAAGAACAATATTAACAAAACTCCCTATGTCAGTAATAGAGTTAGGGAAATACGAGAACTGTTAGCTGACTATAAATCGAGATATATCCCCACCAAGGACAATCCAGCTGAATACCTATCAAGAGGATTTACTCGAGACAATTAATTAAAGCCGGAATGTGGTTTACAGGATCCCAATGGTTGGTTAGTAGGTCAGTGTCCCAAACAGAACCCACAAGTCATAGTGACCAATATCACTGTCCCCACTGTGGATCCAGAACCCCCTCGATCTTTAGCTATTGATCCTCATCATTATTCTAGTCTAGACAAATTACTAGGGGTTACTCAAGTTGTGTTTGATTTCCTTAACAAGATAGGAATTAAATATCAACTCCAAAGTCCCCTAAAATTCTGGATCAAACAAGCCCAAATGGAGACTTATGGGAGAGAATACAAACGTCTTCCAGATAAATTAACTTACTCTCTAGGTATTTGGTTTGATTCTGATAACTACAACATCTTAAGATGTGTAGGACGTCTGTTACACGCAGAAGTCGATTTGGAGGTAAAGAACCCTATGCTTCTTCCTCATCACCACATCATAACTAAACTTATAGTACTACTTTGCCACGAGCATGGCACCTTACATGATGGAGTGTTAGACACTCTCACTGACTTACGACAGAAGTTTTGGCTTCCCCAAGGTCGTTAAACTGTCAAATCCATTATTAAATCTTGTGTTATCTGCAGAAGGTATGATGCTCGGGTGTGTCCTTACCCAGGACCTCCACCACTTCCTAAAGAACCAGCTGTTCACCTTCGTCTCTTTGAAACCACTCGTGTAGATTATACAGGAGCTCTCATTTTTAACAGGCACGCCAGATAAATTTTAGGTGAAAGCCTATATATGCCTCCTCACGTGTGTAACCACACGAGGCGTACATCTAGAAATAATTTCTGACATGAGTGCAGAAGCATTCCTACAAGCCTTTCGTAGGTTTTCAGCATGTCGATACTGTCCCAAACTAATGATCTCTGATAATGGATCTTACTTTGGGGCAGGAGAAGCTTGCTTAAGAGAAATATGGAACCACCCAGAGGTACGTTCAGTATTCAAACAGTAACAGTGCCACTGGAAATTTATAGCTCCTAGAACACCATGGCAGGAAGGATTTTATGAACGCATGGTAGGCACTGTGAATAAATGCTTAAGGAAATCTCTACATTCGACAGAAGATTAGCCTTACCGAGCTTCAAACCCTTGTCATGGAAATAGAGGCACCAGTCAACAACCGACCATTAACCTATCTTTCAGATGACTTCTCCCAGAGAGAACCTCTGAGTCTCTCTCATCTGGTACATGACAGCCTTCTTAATCCTTTATTATCTCTAGAGTATGAGGATTCGGAAGACCCCTCATGTGTTGGAAGGAATGACTTGGTGGAGAGTTACAAACATCTTTCTAAAGTGATAGGCCGGTGGAATAAAGTGTGGACTTGTGAATACCCCACTGCTCTGAGAGAGTACCATTATGGAGCTGCAAGCCCATACTATAAAGTAAAACTAAACCTGGCGATCTTGTATTAGTAGATAATTACAGACCAAGGTTAGATTGGCCTATAGGCAAGATTGTTGCTGTCCAACCTGATCACCAAGATATATTACCAATAGTTAGGGCTCAGTGTCGAGGCACGACCACCTAAAAAACTCTAGAAAAGCTAGTTCCTCTAGAATTAGCTGAACATGAATGTAATTCAGAAGTAGAGTCACCCCAAGTTTCAGAAGACAGTGATCCTGTCAACACAGGCACACATCCATCTAGAGTGGCAGCTCAACAGTGTAAACTGAAACTTAAACAGTGTTTTCATTCTGCCTAGTTGCAGATGACCATCTTCTGACGTTGAGAAGATTTCTGAGATCTGCAAGCATGATTCAACGACAGTGTAACTGAACTAGTACAAGTCATTGTGACACCAGTTATTGAAGTTTGCTGTAGATTTGGAGATTTCTTGACCTTAGAAAATCCAGTGTTTAATATTTAAATTTTGATTTATGTTCCCACAAAGACTTGTGTCACATCTGTTTCGCAGATACGGGACATCCGTTATGTACTTACTAAAGTACTAATATGCTAAATTAATGAATATAACTTCTGGGAAAAGTAACAGGTACGTCAGTACTAAGACATGAACTGCGACCAGTGTTTTCTCCCCCTGGAGTTATGTTGGAAATTTCCAACACTTAATTACTACCCTTTAGCTCTTTAAGAAACAATTCTTGCACTAACCATTATATTTTACTAAAACTAATTATCAGTAGTGTAATGATATTAATTCATATCATACTGCATAGAAATCATGCCAAAAGTTTCCCAGTATCCATGGAGTGTTGCGTCAGCCAGCACGACTGAGGAAAAAACATCTACATTTAAGAGAATTGTGTTAAATTCTCCTTTATTCCAGCAATCTTTAACAAGAATTATTAGCTGATAATATATTCACCATTGATCAAGCAATATAGCGTTATCTGCTGGGATCACTTTTATACAGTTGCGAGCTGTTATCACAGGGCATTTATGGAGGAATAAACTCCCTTATAGCTTTTTCGTCTATGTGAACTTCGTTTCATTTTGATTGTTACATAGCAAGAGTTTAATTAATATTAGCTCTCCTATGATTAACCTTGTCTTTATTATCTCGCATAGATAGGCAAGTTATAGGAGTTATTTCCTCCGTTCCAGCACTCCGTGCTGCCGTGCATGCGCGGGCGAGAGAGAGAAAGATCAGAGAAAGGAGCAGGCATTTTTCTCAGATAGACAGTGTCTGGAAGCTCGCTAGATTTACCGTCTAGTTATTGCATCATCCTTGCTACTGTAGATGTTAGAGTGTCGGAGCAACTTCATCATTTCTCAGACACCAGTATCGGCAAACCATAAGTCCATATTGCTTTTGTTGTTTGTGATCACATCCTAATATTAGGCAGGACGTTTATCGTCATACTGTATGCCCACTAAAAGTAACTAGTAAGTTTTATTTCAGGGTGCTCTCACATTTAATTTAGAAATATGTGTGGTATCATATCATTTTAGATAGTATTTACATACTGCCCATATTTCAGCTTGTGTATTAACGGCAAGAAGGGAGATAAGCCTCTACCTAGATTACGTGTTCACAGAATATCCTGAAGCAACCAGTTTCCATGATGTTTACTGCCAAACATATGCTACTATTTCTTCATACAGCTAAGCTGTTATTTCATTCTTGTAGTTTAGTAGAACATTATTATTCATTTATCTGAAAATATTTAAAATAAGTTCTAATAGTCCATATATATTCTTTACCATGTGATATATATTAATGTCGTATTAATTGCAGAAGTAGTGCATTAACTTCTCATTTAAATTACCCCCCCCCTAAAATTTGTGGTGTGAATCTGCTCAATATTTATTTTTAATCTACAGTCCATTTATTGCTTTTATAATTTTACATGTGATTATCCAAGAGATCCATAGGTACTGGTTCTCTAATTTATTTCTAATTTATTTCATAAATTTATTTATCTTTAAAAGAGTGGTCCTTCGATATTATTGAATTTTATTATTATTAATCTGAGCAAGATTTTCCCCACAGGATGTACGTGAGGGTGGTAAGATGAACATGAGGATGGTACGTTGTATTTGATGATGGTAGGATGTACTTGAGGATGGTAGGATGTACTTGAGTATGGTAGGATGAACTTTAGTATGGGAGGATGAACTTGAGGATGGTAGGATGTACTTGAGTAGGGTAGGATGTACTGGAGGATGGTAGGATGTATTTGAGTATGGTAGGATGTACTTGAGGATTGTAGGATGAACTTGAGAATGGTAGGATTTACTTGCAGATGGTAGGATGTATTTGAGGATGGTAGGATGTACTTGAGGATTGTAGGATATAATTGAGAACAGTAGGATTATTTGCAGATGGAAGGATGTATTTGAGGATGGTAGAAAGTATTCAAGGAGGGAAGGATGTACTTGAGGATGGTAAGATGTACTTCAGTATAGTAGGATGAACTTCAGTATGGTAGGATGAACTTGAGAATGGTAGGATGTACCTGAGTATGGTAGGATGTACTTGAGGATTGTAGGATATAATTGAGGATGGTAGGATTTACTTGCAGATGGTAGGATGTATTTGAGGATGGTAGAAAGTATTCAAGGAGAGAAGCATGTACTTGAGGATGGTAAGATGTACTTGAGTATGGTAGGATGTACTTGAGGAGTAAAGGGTGGACTTGAGGATGGTAGGATATACTTGAGTATTGTAGGATGTACTTGAAGATGGAAGAATGTACTTAAGGATTGTAGGATGTTCTTGAGGATGGTAAGATGTACTTGAAGATTGTAGGATGTATTTAAAGATGTTAAGATGTACTTGAAGATTGTAGGATGTACTTGAGGATGGTAGGATGTATTTGAGTATGGTAGTATGTAGTTGAAGATGAAAGGATGTACTTGAAGGTTGTGGGATGTACTTGAGTATTGTAGGATCTACTTTTGGATGGTAAGATGTATAAGGATGGTAGTGTGTACTTGAGGATGATAAGGTGTGCTTGAGTATTTTGGAATGTTCTTGAGAATGGTAGGATGTACTTGAGAATGGTAGGATGTACTTGACGATGGTAGGATGTTCTTGAGAATTGTAGGATTAACTTCAGGATGGTAAGATGTACTTGAATATGGTAGAGTGAGCCTGAGAATGGTAGTATGTCCTTAAGTGTGGTAGAAGGACCACCACCACTACCACTACCACCACCAGCACCTCTACTACCACTACAACTACCACCACAACCACCACTTCCACTAGCACAACCACTACTACCCCCATATCTACTACTATTACCACCACCACCTCCACTACCACCACCACCTCCAATAGCACAACCACGTCTACCACCACCAACATCTCCACAACCACCACCACCACCACCTCCACTAGCACAACCACTACCACCACCTCCACTAGCACAACCACTACCACCACCTCCCGAACCACCCCCCACCACCACCTCAACCACTACTACCACCACAACCACTGCCACCTCCACCACCACAACCACTGCCACCTCCACCACCACAACCACTGCCACCTCCACCACCACAACCGTCACCTCCACTACCACACCCTCCTCTACAACTACCACCACCTCCACTACCACCACCATATACACTTCCAACACCTCCTCCATGGATTCTGCATTAAGTGAAAATAATTAATACAAAATGTTGATCCCTTCTTAATTATTTTCCTGTTTTATTTTTTCTAATTGTAGAAAAATATTGTTTATATATTTCTACACTTTTATATATACCATTATTCCCGAAAACCACTTTTTTGCAATATTTATGGTTGCCACAAAGTCTCAAATTTTGTTTAGCCAACGTTGTGCAATAAGTTGTGGCAACCTATTTACGACCCCACAAAATAAGGTAACTAATACGTGAAAACAAACGTTTCCATTGCTTTCAAAAACTTTCCTTGTACGTTGTGGCAACCTAAATTGTTTGCTTGGCTCCCCCCTCTGCGACCTGCATGAGGTCCTCCCTTTTTACTGCCCTCTCGAGGTCCTTCCACACCTACTGCCATCCCTCAGGTCCTCCCTCCCTTGCTAACCTCCCGAGGTCCTCCCACACCTGCTGCCCTCTCGAGGTCCTCCCTCCCTGACTGCCCTCATTACGTCCTCTCTCCCCTGTCATGCTTCGCGTCATTCTGACCAATCACAGCTCGCCGTAATGACACCTGCCTCCATTGACTTACACACATGGCGTAACGTCAGATTCCTGTTGACTCCAATCCCTTTATTCAAAGAAGGACACCTTCCATTCTTTAGAAAACGTTACATCAACACTAAATGGAACATAACTCTCGGCACTTGCATAACAATAATATATAAGACTAAAATTTCTATGATTAAAACGTGAAAAAATTGCATTTATTTTAATGACAGACATAAGTGAAGAAAATTATTATAAATTAATGATAGTATTATTGAACACATGTTATAAATAAGTTATGGATTTAGGTAATTTAATGCCATAATCTGGATTTTCATACTTATTTATACTTATTAAAGACAAAGATGTGGACGGGTTCTCACCTTCAGGAATGGTTGTCGGGTCCTGGCTTATAAACTCCTGATATATAAGGCTGTACACTCCTGTTTCTTTAAGAATGTTCAACATTCCTTCTGAGGGGTCCAGGGCATCTATGTTCCTAGAATGTTACTTTCTATTAATGTTTCATGGAACATATATTTCACAATTTCACGAAATCTCAGTCCCCAACGACACCAGAAATATTGGGGAACACTGGCCAGGCACTTTGGATTCATATTATGTAACAAGTTACCATATAATGTCAGACAGACAAACACACTCGATAGTTTGAAGCTTTTGTTAGTCAAATATATGAACTGGAGTTGTTGGAAATAAACACGACCTGCCTAGCATGGTCCTTCATTCTTATCGAGCCCAGGACATTATCGTTGTTAACCAACTATGCTAACTACTCCGCTAAACATGTAGTAATCAGAAGGGATTCTCTGGTACAAATTCCCATTATACTCACGTGAATTCTTTCTTGTGCAGTTCGAGGCCAACAGCGCCGGTACCTGTGGAATATATTCCATTCTTCAGTAAATTAATCAATACTGAAATAATAAGTCATTGAAGTATGAGACAAGAATATTATTATGATGTAAGAGACCAGAATAATATAACAAGGCTTGTTATTTTACTGTTTTACTATTATTACCAATTACATAAGTAGTGTTTATTTCAATTTGCACGTCTAATATTTTATAACAACACTAATTTTCACCGAGACTTTCCTTATTTGTATTCAAATGAAATCTTCAAAACAGTCTTCAATATTAAGCTGCTTTATTAACTAATAAAAGTGCAAATAGCATCAGATTCCTTGCTGTCTATACATAGTAGTATTAGTAGTCACTTACATGATTTGAAATGAAAGGGAAAAACGATTGTTTTCAAATGTGTGAAACGCTTACAAAAGCTGCATATTTGACATTTATTATTAAAAACGGGTAAATTCCTATTTCGTTTCTTATATTTCTTTTCTAAACCAAATATAGTACACGTCTAAATAATCATCATATAATATATTTCTTATCTCAATTTATTTTATACCTACCTTGAAATATGTTACTTCAGGATTGGTATAAACCAACTACTGTGTATTATATCATGAGAAGCTATTCAATATACTTGTTACATTGGGGGCACACGAAATTTGAAAGAAGAATTTTTATATTCTTAAAAATCATAATCTTGACAACTATTGGTTTTATAATAGCTTAGAAATATGTAGTGAAGAAAAAGAAATATTATCACTGAAAATTTAATTGGCCTAGGCTACTATCTAGGAGGCCTAGGAATACATTGAAATATCAAGTGTTGCAAAGTAGATACTGAATACATCAGTAATAAGATAATTTAATAGTGTAGTTAGATTGGTTGGATGTTGCAATGAATACGGAAAATATTATTGTTACATCAAAGAGATAATAACAAATACATAACAGAAAAATAATATATTTGAAATGAAAAAAGTAGTCATGCATATTAATTATAAAAGACAGATTCATAGTGAAAAAACTGGATTTTATGTAAATGATTTGGTTGTATATTGGCGTGTGGATCATTAAGCTTTATGCACACTTGATAATCATGTTTACCTAGCATACTGAAGTGATTTGATGAAATATCGGTGCCCATTAAATGTCAGGAGTGTTGTCAGATGTTGGGTGCAAGTTGGTCTCACAACTTCCTAACACTTTTACACAAATGCTGACTAAGTGATTACAGCACTGGACTGCCAGGGTTTTGGAGACCCTGGCTAACGGGGTTCGAATCCTTCAGGGATCAAGAGTTTTCGGTTATACATACATACATACATACATACATACATACATACATACATACATACATACATACATACATACATACATACATACATACATACATACATACATACATTCATACATACATAATAAAGCAAGTGAACTTGCAGAAAAGGCACAGGAAGAAAACCCAGATGTAATAGGACTCACGGAAACAAGTTGGAAATCATAACAAACTCTGTGTTTCCGAAGGACTACTATATAGTACAGAAAGAGAGGGAAGAGAGAGGAGGTGGAGGAGTGACCCTGCTGATAAGGAAGGACTGGAGTTTTAATAAGATAGACATACCGGGCTGTGATGGATTCAGAGACTACATAACAGGAACTATGGCAATGGGTGGACCTAAGATAATAGTAGCAGTCATTTACAACCCTTCACTAAATGACAGAAGACTCAGATAGGAGTTCGATAGGAACAACATGGCAACCAATAATATAAAAGAGAGAGCAGCTTTAGTTGCCTGCAGGAATGGCTCCAGACTATTAATCGTGAACGATTTCAACCATGGAAAGATAAACTGGGAGAATGGGGACTCACTTGGAGGTGCAGATACATAGAGAGCTAAACTCTTTAAGGTGGCAACAAGAAACTTTCAGAGCCAACATGTCAGGGGACCCACAAGACTGAGAGGCAATGATGGGCCAGCTGGACTCTACCTGATATTCACCTTGAATGAGTCAGACATAAGGGAAGTCAAATTTGAAGCCCCCACGGGAATGAGTGACCACATTGTATTGACATTTGAGTATCTGGTAGAAGTAGGGATAACCTATTTAAGGATAGAATTGGAAGGGAAAAGATTTAATTACCGAAAGGGAAAATAAAATGATGATGGAACTTACTAATTGGAATAAAATGAGAAACAGAACTCAGAGAAAAGACTATACTAGATATGATGGACTATGTCACCCAGAACTGCTAGGATGCTGCAGACATGTTTATCCCAGCCCAAAAGGAGAAAAACGAAAAACAACAAAAGAACCAATGGTTCAATCAATAATGTAAGGTAGTGAAGCAATTGAGTATAAGAACATGGAGAAACTACAGGAATAACAGAACACCAGAGAGCAGGGAGAGATACCAAAAGGCAAGAAATGAGTACCTCAGAGTGAGGAGAAAAGCAGACAGACAGTATGAAAATGACATCGCAAGTAAAGCTAAGCCCCAAACCAAAACTGCTCCACAGCAACATCAGGAGGAAAACAGCAGTGAAGGAACAAGTGGTGAAAAGGTGAGAACAGATTTACAGAGAATGACAAGGAGGTGTGTGAAGAACTGCAAAATATTCCAGGTCTTCACATTAGAACAAGGCAAAGCCCCCACCAGTGATGAAGTCAAAAAGAATCTGTTGGAGCTGGATGTGACAAAGGCTGATGGGCCTGACAGAATCTCACTATGGATACTAAAAGAAGGGGCAGAAACATTAAGTGTGCCACTCTCTGTGGTGAATAACTTAGTGTAGGCATCCGTCAATCCCGTGGGGTTATGGAGTTGTGCCCTGTGTGTCTAGTTGGATGCAACGTCTGCTGTGACTGTGAAGTCCAACCCGAGAATGGCAGTTCCGACAGCAGAAAGTGCAGATAAACACCGAAGCGGGTGTGTCTATAACAGGTCACTGTAAACAGGAGACCTACCAGAAAGCTGGAAGACAGCTAATGTAGTCCCAATATACAAAATGCGTGACAAGCAAGAGGCACAGAACTACAGGCCAGTTTCCTTAACTTGTATACCATGCAAAGTGATGGAGAACATCGTGAGGAAAAGGCTCGTAGTGCATCTGGAGGGAAATAACTTTGTAACACACCACCAGTATGGGTTCAGAGATGGTAAATCGTGCCTCACAGGTTTAATAGAATTCTATTGGTAAAGCATTTCCTATTGGTATTGTTGCTTGGTAAAGCAACAAAAATTAGGCCAGAAAGAGAAGCGTGGCAGACTGCATTTTCTTGGACAGTCAGAAAGCCTTTGACACAGTACCCCATAAAAGGTTGCTACAAAAGTTGGAGCAACAGGCAGGAGTAAACGGTAAGGTACTCCAGTGGATAAGGGAGTGTCTAAGCAACAGGAAACAGCGAGTAACTGTGATGGGGGGAAGATATCAGAGTGGCGAGATATCACCAACAGAGTCCCACAGGGCTCTGTACTTGGACTCATCATGTTTCTAACATATGTAAACGATCTTTTAGAGGGTATAGACTCATTCCTCTCAATGTTTGCTGATGATGCAAAAATTATGAGAAGGAGCAAGACAGATAAAGATAGACAGAAACTACAGGACGACCTGGACAAATTAGAGGAATGATCTAGAAAATGGCTACTAAAGCTCAACTCAGGAAAATGTAAAGTAATGAAATTAGGCGAAGGGAGCAGAAGGCTGAACACAAGGTACCATCTGGGAGGTGAAATCCTGCAAGAGTCAAATAGAGAGAAAGATCTGGGGGTCGATATCACACCGAACCTGTCCCCAGAGGCCCACATCGAAAGGATATTATCAGCGGCAATTATAAAAACTGCCTTTAGAATCTTGTGTAAGGAATCGTTCATGACCTTGTATATATCCTGGAATCTGCAGCTTCAGCCTGGAGTCCATACCTAGTTAAACACAATTTAAAATTTGAGAAGATCCAGAGGTATATCATCAGACTCGTCCAGGAACTGAGAGGTATGTGCTACGAGGAAAGGCTAAGGAAGCTGAACCTTACGTCCCTGGAAAACAGAACAGTAATGGGAAACATGATAACCACCTACAAAATTCTCTGTGGAATTGACAGGGTTTGCTAAGACAGACTCTTTAGCACGGGTGGAACACGAACAAGGGGGACACATGTAGGCGATTCTGGGGGCTATATACACCCCGGCCCCTTTCCTCGAAATTCTGGTAAATTAGGATAATGTGAAAACATATTCCTACCTTAATTTCTATATATTAATTTAGGGATTAATTTGGGGTAAATTAGGAAAATGTAAAAATATATTCCTACCTCAATTTCCATAATTTATCAGAATTTCGAGGAAAGTTGAGTACATAACCAAAAAACAAAAAAACTAAATTGCCAGGAATATTCAGCAAAGATCCGTGCAGGTTAGTCACTGGGTAGATGGGTTCATATCCAAAACGAGTACTTATTAAAGAAAAAAATTACAATATTTAAAAAAGATCCAAACAGGTTAGGTACAGGTCATTTAGGTTTATGCCCAAAAATTTATTTGCTTTTGGCTATCCTATGATATGGTAAATTCGGGCAAATTTGGTGGAAATTGGATTATATTGGGATAAATTTGGATAAATTGAGGAAAATTTGGTGGAAATTTTCTTAAATTGGGATAAATTTGGTTAAATTTAGCCTTAGCTGTGCAGCCTGTCCTCTTTAAAAAAAGTCGCTTTTGGCCGTTTGCCCGTATGGCCGAATTTGGACGTAATTTGAAAATGAAAATAAATTTGGGATTTTTTTTTTCAACAACAGTAAGTTAAGGGTCCTCTGATAGGCTAGGTGGGCAGGAAATTCTTATAAAGTTTCAAAACGTTATGAAAAACGTTAATTTAAAGAGTCAACTTATAACCTCTGCGCGTAGGCCGGACGACTCAAATAGAAAACGGAACAGAACGTCACTTTTGTGAGTCGATTTCATTTCAAATTACGTCCAAATTTAGCCATATCGCGCATACGAGCCAAAAGTGACGTTATTTTTAAGAGGACGGGTTGAGCTGTGTTTGGATAGGTTCTTAGGGTCCATTGAATTTGCTCTGAATTCTGCGATTATTTTCACATAACTTTATATAATGACGCAAATTATGCGAATAGTTATACTGACAGAGTTTACAATTGATCAAAATCAGCAGGTGATACAAACTCCCAGGGGTACTCGCACATAGACACATTAGCAGCAGTTTCTAAATTAAACAACTGGCATGGTTGGAGAGCTAGTCTAACAATTGATGATTTTTTTATCAGGCCCACTGCCCCTCTATCCAGCGGGCTGCGGCTGGATGCGTTACAATTGCTTAGTTACTGCCCAACTGTTGGTCAGGGCGAGATGCAGCCAAATTTAGAGAAAATATATGTCCAATAGCTTAGACGTTGGGAACTAAACGCAGACCTGCGTGAAGGTTGCTCTACATCCGGTGTGATAAATGGAGAAATAGATGAATGAGAGGAAAACAAAAAATATGGGATGAGGAGAGAGAGACGATTAAACATGGAGATAGGATGGGGAAGAGAGAGAGATATGAAGAATATATGGGATGGGATTGGAAAAAAGAGAGATATATGAAAACATATTTGGGATGGGGAAGAGATAGAGAGATGAAACGTGGGATGGGGAACACAAAGAGAGAGTAACTTTCCAGATTACTTAAGGTAAATTTTTTTAAATATGTTTAACTAGAGGGCAGCTAAATTTTTTATCCATGTTATTTCATTAATATTTCAGTAGTACTGATAGTGTTTTATTCAACCAGCTGATTCTGTTTTATTAAAATATACATTTTATAAAATATGGTAAGGATTTATGTAATGCAGGCGATGAGTCACAATAATGTGGCTAAAGTATGTTGAGCAGACCACACACTAGAAGGTGAAGGGACGACGACGCTTCGGGCCGTCCTGGGCCATTCTCAAGTCGACGACCGAAACGTCGTCGTCCCTTCACCTTCTAGTGTGTGGTCTGGTCAACATTTATATAATATTTATTGTAAAATAATTATAATACACGATGGTACTTCATTACAACAGAGGCGTTTTATTAGTAAATATAATGTCAATGTAAATAGGTTTATATTTTTGCTTATTATTTGAAAAAAAATATAGTTTTTGCAAAATCACGTCTATTCGTGGGCGCGCGTGCAGCTTCAGGAAGAGTGTTCCACACATTTTTTTTTTATTATTATTAATTTGCCCTGACGGTAGTAGTCTACAAGAAGACAGGAATATGGCGGCTTGTCCGAGGTTTCTCCATTTTGCCATGATGTTCCTTTCAGCTGTTGTGTTTAAGTAAGTTTGTATGGGTTTGAGAAAAAATTCTCATGGCCATGAGAGAGAGATTGTGAAAGTGTGTAAGATTGGGGGCCTGAGAATTTGTGCGAATGTGTAAGTCTGTGTTTGTTTGCGTAAGTTAAAAGATATATTTAATTGAGTGTGTTTGTGTAACCTTTTGCGCATGTTTGTGTGTAAAAACGTACATTTGTTTAAGTATATGCGAGTGAGATTGTGTATCTGTTTATGCGAGTCTGTGCGACATATGTAAATTTGAGAGAATTTGCACATGTCCGAGAGAGAGACTGCGGAAATTTAAAAAAAAGCTGACAAAAAGAGACTTAAGTTGTTTGAATACCTGGGAAAGAAATCTTTGTTGAAGTCGGTGGGCATGCGGGCGTGAGAGCTGCGACGGTAGTTTTTCTCATAAGGGAGTTACCTTCTCGTGGACATGACAGCGGTATCTTTGACATCAGGTCGGGTCAGATACAAGAGGTGCGCTGGTGAGTGATTGAAACGACGGGAGCAGCAGCTAATTTACCTCTGCTCCCAGGTACTGACGAGTCCACCAGCGAAGATCATGATTAATATTTGCTATTGGGAGCCCATTAATGGGGTCTTAAATAAACGACGGCAGAAACAGCCCAAGATACTCTGCCCTTTTGAGATAAATTTGATTTGCGAGGCGGTGTGTGACTGTTAGGGGCGAGTGTGTTGATACCTGGGGTTCTGGCATAGAACACAAGAGGTTTTGTTTTCAAATAAGGCCCCAGGGAAATAACTACTCATTGTCCCTGAGGGAGGTACATTGCTGGTGACTACCTGAGCCCACCCTGCAGGTGATTATCTTTTGTGCGGGACACTGCTAAGTCGCAGCTGGATGGGTTATCGCTCAATCTGTGAATAAAAAGCAATTTGACATCAGCCGACTAGTCTAGGGAAATAACACTAGCTACCCCTTGTGCTCTATTTGAAAACAAAATTTATTGGCTTTTTGTTTGTATAGGAACTCTATAATAATAATAATAATAACGATAATGATAATACTAATAATGATAATAATAATAATAATAATAATAATAATAATAATAATAATAATAATAATAATAATAATAATAATAATAATAATAAGTCTTGTCAGCTGGCTGGCTGGCTCTTGGGGAGATATTAACGCCGAGGGCAATACCTGCTCATCTCATTGAATAGTGAACTAGTGTATTTTTGGAAACACACATGTGCTTTGTTTGATAATAATATTTTTAAAGGCCACCTGTTCGCCTAGTATATATTTTCAAAGGAGAACAATTGATTTTGAAACTATCCTCGTTCTCTTTTAAGGAAAACCGGAGATGGAAAGATGTGAAGTACCGTTTTTTCTGGAAAGGGATCTAGTAAAAATGGGAAACATTATGGGGTGATTTGTATAAAAAATGAAGGCGAAATAATAAATACCCCCCCCCCCCAATAAATACTAGTCTTGTCCATATTTTATTTATAATTTTTTTTACCAACTTATTGATATTGCAAACTTATTAACAAGGGGGTGGGATAAACTAGGGACTCGCATTATTATTATTGGGACAGCTGTATTTCAAGTACATGCATCAGTAATTATATAGAGAGGTATATTGGAGTATTTATTTACAAAAACACACAAATACTTTTGTTATTAAAATACTCCAAAATAAAAACTAGCTGCACTATATTCCATTCACCTGTGTTTTGTTTAGCCACACTATAGTTTTTTATTGGCACACCACACCACACTTTTGACACATGATTAAACATGCCACATTGGCCGGTGCAGGATAACAACATGACACAACTAGGTGAGAACATGTGGACACCCACCATTTGACAAGAGCAGTGGGGGGAGAGGTATGGACCACTACCACCCCCATCTAGTCAGGCGATACTGCGTGATTCGTGCTCTAACCTAACAAGGTAAATACTTTTTTCCAGCTCCTGTCCCCGGAGATCTAGTCAGGCCAACACTGCCCAATCGCCTTTGGAAATAAATGCCCTTTTTGTCTCCTTTTACCCTACTGACGCCGATAACACCCACTTACCTACATGCCACTGCGACGCCGATAAAACCAACTTACCTACGTGTCACTGAGACAACTGTAGTAAACAACTAATACGTATCACTGAGACTTCACAAAGTATTTAATCAATCACAACACTTTCAGTATCACCTAAAAACTGTTACAAGGCAAGATGATAACAATCCAAACTGACATGTGTTACATAACCTTACACACACGGTGGTCACTCAACATGTGATGTAACACGCCCCGTTTGGGTTGTCAAAACCTGGTTATCTTAACCAAGGGTGACAGCTTGACCTTTACACAGTCTCAATGGATCCAGATCCAGACAAGCTCGTTGCAAGATATACTCTGATTGATCAAAGATAGGGTCAATAATCACCAAATAATTTTGCATCAAAGAGGCCCTTTATCCTAACGTTTATAATGTTCTACATACACAATAATGCATACAACTACCTTGCAACACCAACCATGCATACACCAGTCATCCATACACTGACGATGATGTTGGCCTCAGGTGACAGCCGCCTGTGGCTATTCAGGTGGTGAATTATGCAGACTTCGATGACTGGTTATCTTTTCCTTGCAGAGAGGGAGCTCGATCGTAAATATTCAAGACAAAGCCGAATAAAACTCTCACCTCAAGCTGATCATCCACGGTAAAGTCCCTACACAACCACTATACTATTGTAGTGTATTGTTACAAATGAGGTGGTAGAGGTACTGGGATTAAAAATAGAGAAAATAAATTTAGTGATTATTCTAATATACAAACCGCCAGATGCAACGGCTGAGGAATTCACAGAACAGATAAACAAAATAGAGAATAGCCTTGATAATTTGGAGAACCCGATACTTGATATTACTTTCCTAGGTGACTTCAACTTGCCTAGTCTCAGGTAGAGAATAGCAAACAATAATATTATAACAGGAAATCTATCAGGACCTAACCAACTACAGATTAGAGAACTACTTAGATTCTGTGACAAATTTTCACTCAATCAGCAGATATCGGAGCCAACGAGAAATGAAAATATTGTAGATCTGGTCTTTACGAACAATGAAGACATTATCAGAGACATTACGATATCAGATACCAAATATTCAGATCACAAGCTTATTGAAGTGCAAACGACCATCAATACTCAGAATAGACCTAAAACGTTGATAAAGCGAGAGGGGCTATTCAGTAAATTCAATTTTAATAATAAAAGTATAGACTGGGAGATAATAAACAGGGAACATAAAAACATTCCATGGGAAACTGTTTTAAGTATTAGAAGTCCTACAGAAGGAATAGAAAAACTGACTTCGTAAGCGTATCAAGTCTGTCTGAAACATTTTCCTTTGAGGAAAGCCAGTAAGAGATCCAACGTAGAAAGAGAATGCAGACGACACTATAAACGCAGGAAAAAATAATGGAACTGCATATGTAGACACGAATTTCCTGTCAAAGAAGGAATAATTTAAAGAGGGAGATTGAAGAAATCGAGCGGAAATTGAAACACTCATATGAAACTGAAGAAAGGCTTTGCAGAAAGCAATTCAGGAAATAAAGAAAAATCCAAAATACTTCTTCACATATGAGAAATCAAAAGCAAAAACTACTGCCAGTATTGGACCTATTCGTACAAGTGAAGTTTCAAACACGGAGGATGACAAAGAAATTAGTGAAATCCTAAAAAAGCAGATATTCAAACCCCTGTATATATAACTTATATCAACACGAGCGCACTAAATTTTTAAAGAGAAATTGAAAACATGCCCATGCACTTGGCCCCAGGTCCAGACTCATGGAATTATATATTTATAAAGAAATGCAAAGTGCCAGTAGCACAGGCACTCAGTACAGTGTGGAGGAAGAGCTTGGACACGGGGGAGATACCAGATGCACTTAAAGTAGCAGACATAGCATCTCTACACAAGGGAGGGAGCAGAGCATTGGCAAAGAATTATAGACCAGTTGCACTAACATCGCAAATAATAAAAGTATTTGAAAGAGTGATTAGGAGTCAGGTCACCAATTTCATGGAGACCAATGACCTTCACAACCCAGGCCAACATGGATTTCGAGCGGGAAGATCGTGCCTCTCACAGTTACTTGAGCACTATGACAAAGTCACTGAGGCATTAGAAGAAAAACAGAATGCTGATGTGTTATACACGGACTTCGCAAAGGCTTTCGATAAATGTGACCATGGTGTGATAGCACACAAAATGAAGTCAATGGGAATAACCGGTAAAGTAGGACGCTGGATACTCTGTTTTCTGTCAAACAGGACTCAGCGAGTAACGGTCAACCATATAAAATCTAGTCCAAGTACAGTTAAAAGCTCTGTACCTCAGGGTACAGTCCTTGCACCGCAGCTTTTCCTTATTCTCATATCAGATATAGACAAAAATACAAGTCACAGCTTCGTATCATCCTTTGCAGATGACACAAAAATCAGTATGAAAATTATCTCGGCTGAAGACATTGAAAACTTTAAGCTGATATTAATAAAGTTTTCGACTGGGCATCAGAAAATAACATGATGTTTAACAGTGATAAATTCCAGGTACTCATGTATGGTAAAAATGAGGACCTTTTAACATAATACAGGGTATAAAACACAATCAAATGGGCCCATAGTAGGAAAACAGCATGTAAAGGATTTAGGAATAATAATGTCTGACGACCTAACGATTAGAGAGCATAACCAAGCAAATATTGCGTCAGCCAGAAAAATGATAGGATGGATTACGAGAACTTTCATATCCAGGGATCCCATCACAATGGTTGTACTCTTCAAGTCACTTGTGTTGTCCCGTCTTGAGTACTGCTTAGTACTCACTTCCCCCTTCAGAGCAGGAGAGATTGCTGAAATAGAGGGAATACAGAGAACATATACGGCACGCATAGACGCGATAAAGCACCTAAATTATTGGGATCGTCTCAAAGCCCTCCAAATGTACTCACTAGAAAGAAGACGAGAGAGATATCAAATAATATACACCTGGAAGATACTGGAGGGCCAAGTACCAAATCTACACAGTAAAATAACAACGTACTGGAGTGAACGAAATGGAAGAAAATGCAGAACAGAACCAGTGAAGAGCAAGGGTGCCATAGGCACAATCAGAGAACACTGTATAAACATCAGAGGTCCGCGGTTGTTCAGCACCCTCCCAGCAAGCATAAGAAATATTGCCGGAACAACCGTGGATATTTTCAAGAGGAAACTAGATTTATTCCTCCTAGAAGTGCCGGACCCACCGGGTTGTGGTGGGTATGTGGGCCTGCGGGCCGTTCCAAGCAACAGCCTAGTGGACCAAACTCTCACAAGTCAAGCCTGGCCTCGGGCCGGGCTTGGGGAATAGAAGAATTCCCAGAACCCCATCAACCAGGTATTGCCTCATGGGAGCCGGTCTATCACTCTGACACAACCGTCCAAATCTCTAGCTTTTGCACAGACACACTAATGACAGTCCGTACGCACGTGGGTACAGTTACACCCACTGGGTACCCCATGCACTCAGAGTGAGACGTGCGTGGGTACCCAGGGTACACACTTGTCCCCACCTGGACGAGATTACCTTACTTGTCACTTGACCTCCATAATGCGACCTAATACGAAGATCACCTCAATAAGTCCCACACATAGCTCTTGGGACAAACTTCACAGGAATTGTGGCACTAATGATGAATCACTACTTCATTGGCAATCACTTGCTCTAAGACTCCACACGTGACACTGATTCTTACCAGTAGTCCAACGAATTTTAACAAATAAAAAAAAGTCTACTTATTGATGTCAACCCACAAATTCACACTAAACACAGAAAATACCTACTACATTTATTTGGAAGCAAATCAACAAATGCAATTCAGCTTCAGATAGACAATGTTAACATCAGCAATAAAAATGACGGAAAGTTCCTTAGCCTGTACTTAGACAAAAGACTCAATTTCAACACCCACATACAATACATAACCAAAAAGTCTCAAAGACGGTTATATGGTATTTACACTAAAATCAGATATTGTGTTCGAAACTCTGCTCTCCTCTCGTTATATTACGTGCTAATCTGTCCCTATCTTACATATGGTATCTATGCATGGGGTTCAACCACTGCAAACTACTTCCAGCCTTTCATCGCCCAGCAAAAATCTGCTATCAGAACAATAACAAACTCTGCTTTCAGACAACACTCAGCCCCACTGTTTAAATCCCTAAATATGCTAAACATAAACTCACTGCATGTACATTCTATTGTGCCATTTATGTGTACAAAACCTTGTTCCTAGATGCAAATCCTGTTCTGAAACTCTTCCTGGACAGATGTAATAGAACCCATAAACACCACACCAGAAATAAATATATCTTTGATATCCCCAGAGTCAAACTAAATCTGTGTAAACACTATCAAAATTAAGAGACGTAGACTATGGAACTCCGCAACGAATTAAAAAGGTGTCCAACCTACTCCTAATTTAAAAGTAAAACCCAAAAGTACCTAATTTCCTCCTCATAGTTTCCTCCTTAGTGCTTTAAATACGCACGGTACCATTGTGGCCGGTGTAATCACTGCCATCATCTTATATCATGTTGTTATGTTGAACGCAAATTTTACTACAATGTACCTTGAAAAATTCTCGAATTATTCTTCAATGTACCTGTTGATAATCCTCAGATTTTATTTCAATGTTCCTACTAATTTTCTTCAAATTTTCTTACAATGTACCTGTTAACATTTTTAAATTTTGTTAGAAATTACCTACTTAAATTTATCTTTTAGATTAAAGCAATGCGTGTTAGTGGCTTTACAAGAATGTAAAAACATCAGTGCTCTGTACTTTCCTAAACACAGTACCTTCTTGTATATATGTATAATTAATAGTTACATATTTTACTAGCATATGTCAGTCCACCACACACTCCAGGGGTGCAAATGAGGTCCGTCTCACAGTGGTTTCCTCTATAAAATAACACCTAACCTAACCTAACCTAACCTAACCTAACCTAAGTCTAAGTCCAGATGCCGCCCTGTGGCACTTCACATATCTCCAAGATTTCGTGACGTAATCACTTGTTGACCAATGACATGGCTAGGCCTCTGTCTATAAACACAACTGATTGGCTGGCGCACCTGGTCCAACTGCTGATGTCGTCGTTAGCTCTACACTTCTACACATCATCGTCGTTAGTAATACACTCGCTCTCAAATGTGCTGGCACCGGAAGTAGTTTATGGAATGTGTGAAGGAGGTTATGGGTGTGACAAATTGATTGTGGGCAGTGAGTGGTTGGCTCGCTGGTCAGGGTAGGCCAGTTGGCTCGCTGGTCAGGGTAGGCCAGTTGGCTCGTTGGTCAGGGTAGGCCAGTTGGCTTGCTGGTCAGGGTAGGCCAGTTGGCTCGCTGGTCAGGGTAGGCCAGTTGGCTCGCTGGTCAGGGTAGGCCAGTTGGCTCGCTGGTCAGGGTAGGCCAGTTTGCTCGCTGGTCAGGGTAGGCCAGTTGGCTCGCTGGTCAGGGTAGGCCAGTTTGCTCGCTGGTCAGGGTAGGCCAGTTGGCTCACTGGTCAGGGTAGGCCAGTTGGCTCGTTGGTCAGGGTAGGCCAGTTGGCTCACTGGTCATGGTAGGCCAGTTGGCTCACTGGTCAGGGTAGGTCTGTTGACTCACTAGTCAGGGTAGCTGTTATGGACTCATTACCCTTGTCATGGGGTAGAGTGGCAGTTCGAGCGCCATCTACGAGTCCGCACTCGAACTCCCCGGGAATTGTACATAATATGAACAATGCTATCTGGTGGTGGCTATCTAAAACTTGCAAATGGCTAAAGATTCCTGCCTTGGTCAGCCAGAGGGGTCGTTGTGAGTGACCTCTGGTGAGGTGACGCATCAAGACCAGCGCCACCTAGTGTGTGCTACAGAGCACAATGTCAACTCCCCAGTGGGTAGTGGTATTTCCTAGTTTCGCCAGTATCAGCTAGGTCATTGATGACGTTTTTGTATGCACAGAGGTGACATCTAGGACCCACAGTCTCCCTACAGGGTCCTAGAAACGACCAACTAAGCCGCCGCCGATGAAGCAGTGTGGTAGCTGCAAGTGCTTAAGTGTTGAAAAGCATCGGCGTACCTTTGGGACTGGCTTACGGGAGAGACTGACGACAGGGAGGTGCCTGTTGAATAGTGCTGCTAGCTGGTCACTAGAGACTGTTGCCAGGGGATCGCTACCCCTGTATTGGTTTGTGACCCCGCTCAGCGTGTGACTGAGGTACTCTGCCAGCGACTAGCTGGAGAGCGGTCGTGGGGGTACAGGCACCTCGTGACACTCTCAGTGGGCTGGCCCACGTACAGGTGAACTCGCCGGTGTTCTTCCCAGTAAGGTTGGATACGCTACTGGACAGTGAAGAAATACTGGGGATTGATGAACTCTGCACGTGAACACGTTTGATATCCTGAGCAAAAGGATTGTACATAGGTGTAGTAATAGCCTATCTGTTCTTTATATATTATGTATGGTGACGGTGTACATATATATACTTAACGGTGGTGGAAAGATATTTAATACATTGATGAGAGGAACAACAAATTTTGTTCATCCCCTCATTTTTTTTATGCACTACATAGCCACTTTCTTGAAAGCGTACTACCGACTTGGGATCGGATACTATCATTTTGATTTTACAATCAAAGAACCAGGTTGCGACCCACAGTGGGCGTAACAGTAGGCCAGGTGGCTCGCTGGTCAGGGTAGGCTAGTTGGCCCGCTGGTCAGGGTAGGCCAGTTGGCTCACTGATCAGGGTAGGTAAGTTGATCCGCTGGTCAGGGTAGGCTAGTTGGCTTACTGGTCAGGGTTGGCCAGTTGGCTTACTGGTCAGGGTAGGCCAGGTGGCTCACTGGTCAGGGTAGGCTAGTTGGCTCGCTGGTCAGGGTAGGCTAGTTGGCCCGCTGGTCAGGGTAGGCCAGTTGGCTCACTGATCAGGGTAGGTAAGTTGATCCGCTGGTCAGGGTAGGCTAGTTGGCTTACTGGTCAGGGTAGGCAAGTTGGCTCACTGGTCAGGGTAGGCCTGTAAGCTCGCTGGTCAGAGTAGGCCAGTTGGCTCACTGGTCAGATTAGGCCAGTTAGCTCATTTGTCAGGGTAGGTTAGTTGGCTCGCTGGTCAGGGTAGGCTAGTTGGCCCGCTGGTCAGGGTAGGCCAGTTGGCTCACTGGTCAGGGTAGGCCAGTTGATCCGCTGGTCAGAGTAAGTCAGTTGCCTCACTGGTCAAGATAGGCCAGTTGGCTCACTGGTCAGGGTAGACCAGTTGGCTCACTGGTCAAGGTAGGCTAGTTGGCTCACTGGTCAGGGTAGGCCAGTTGGCCAGCTGGGCAGGGTAGGCCAGTTGGCTCACTGGTCACGGAAGGCCAGTTGGCTCAATGGACAGGGTAGGCCTGTGGGCTCACTGGTCAGGGTAGCCCAGTTGGCTCACGGGTCAGAGAAGGCCAGTTGACTCATTTGTCACTGTAAGCCAGATAGCTCGCGGGTCAGCGTAAGCCAGTTGGCTCACTGGCCCGGGTAGGCCAGTTGGATCACTGGTTGGGGTAGAACAGTGCGCCCGCTGCTTAGGGTAGACCAGATGGCCCGCAAGTGAGGGTAGTCCACTTGGCTCACTGGTCAGAGTAGGCCAGTTGACCCGCTTGTCATGGAAGCCCAGTTGGCCCGCTAGTCAGGGCAGGCCAGTTGGCTCTCTGGTCAGGGTAGACCAGTTGGTTCACTGGTCGTGGTAGGCCAGTTGACCCGCTTGTCATGGAAGCCCAGTTGGCCCGCTGGTCATGGTAGGAAAGTTGGCTCACTGGTCAAGGTAGACCAGTTGGTTCACTGGTCGTGGTAGGCCAGTTGGCTCACTGATCAGGGTGGGTTAGTTGGCTCACTGGTCAGGGTAGGCAAGTTGACCCGCTGTTCAGGGTAGGCCAGTTGGCTCACTGGTCAGGGTAGGTTAGTTGGCTCACTGGTCAGGGTAGGCCAGTTGACCCGCTGATCAGGGTAGGCCAGTTGGCTCACTGATCAGGGTAGGCCAGTTGGCTCACTGGTCAGGGTAGGCCAGTTGGCTCACTGGTCAGGGTAGGCTAGTTGGCTCACTGGTCAGGGTAGGTTAGTTGGCTCACTGGTCAGGGTAGGCCAGTTTACCCGTTGGTCATTGTAGGCCAGTTGGCTCACACGTTAGGGTCGGCCAGTGGGCTCACTTGTCAGGGTAGGCCAGTTGGCTCTCTGGTCGAGGTAGGTCAGTTGGTTCGCTGGTCAAGGTAGGTCAGTTGACCCGCTGGTCAGGGTAGGACAGCTGGCTCCCTGGTCAGTGTAGGCCAGTTGACCCGCTTGTCAGGGTAGGCCAGTTGGCTCGCTTTTCATGGTAGTCCAGCTGTCTCACTGGTCAGGGTAGGCCAGTTGGCTCCCTGGTCAGGGTAGGCCAGTTGGCTCCCTATTCAGGGTAGGCCAGTTGGTTCGCTTCTCATGGTAGTCCAGCTGTCTCACTGGTCAGGGTAGGACAGTTGGTTCACTGGTCAGGGTAGGCCAGTTGGTTCCCTGGTTGGGGTAGGCCAGTTGGCTCACTGGTCAGGGTAGGTCAGTTAGCTCGCGGGTCAGAGTAGGCCAGTTGGCTAACTGGTCATAGTAGGTCAGTTGGCTCACTAGTTAAAGTAGGCCTGTTGGCTCATTCGTCAGGGTAGGCCAGTTGACTCACTGGTCAAGGTAGGCCAGTTTACCCGCTGGTCAAGGTTGGCCTGTTGGCTCACTGGACCGGGTGGGCCAGTTGGCTCACTTGTCATATAGGCCAGTTGGCTCACTGGTCAAGGTAGGCCTGTTGGCTCACTGGTCAAGGTAAACCAGTTGGCTCACTGGTCAGGGTATACCAGTTGGCTCACTTTTCAGGGTTGGCCAGTTGGCTCACTGTTCACAGTAGGCCAGTTGACCCGCTGGTCAGGGTAGGCCAGTTGACCCGCTGGTCAGGGTAGGCCAGTTGACCCACTGGTCAGGGTAGGCCAGTTGGCTCACTGGTCAGGGTAGGCCAGTTAGCTCACTGGTCAGGGTAAACCCGCTGGCTCGCTGGTCAGGGTAGGCCAGTTGGCTCGCTGGTCAGGGTAGGCCAGTTGGCTCACTGGTCAGGGTATGCCAGTTGGCTCCCAGGTCAGGTTAGGCCAGTTGGGTCGCTGGTCAAGGTAGGCCAAATATGCCTCGCTGGTCATGGTGGGCCAGTTGGCTCACTGGTGAGGGTAGGCCAAATGCCTCGCTGGTCATGGTGGGCCAGTTGGCTCACTGGTGAGGGTAGGCCAAATGCCTCGCTGGTCAGGGTGAGCCAGTTTACCTGCTGGTCAGGGTAGGCCAGTTAGGCAGCTGGTCATGGTAGGCCAGTTGGCTCCCTGCTCAGTGTAGGCCAGATGGCTCGCTGGTCAGGGTAGGCCAGTTGGGTCACTGGTCAAGGTACGCCAGTTGGCTCACTGGTAAGGGTAGGCCGGTTGGCCAGCTGGGCTGGGAAGGCAAGTTAGTTCACTTGTTACGTTCGGCCAGTTGGCTCGTTGGTCATGGTAGGTCAGTTGGCTCACTGGTAAGGGTAGGCCAGTTTATGCACTGGTCAGGGTAGGCCATTTGGCCAGTTAGGCTGGGTAGGCCATTTGGCTTACTGGTCAGGGTAGGCCAGTTAGCTCGCTGGTCTGGGTAGGCCAGTTGGCTCATTGGTTTAGGTAAGCCAGTTGGTTCACTGGTCAGGGTAGGCCAGTTGGCTCACTGGTCAGGGTAGGCCAGTTGGCTCACTGGTCAGGGTAGGTTAGTTGGCTCATTGGTCAGGGTGGCCAGTTCGCTCACTGGTCAGGGTAGGCCAGTTTACCCGTTGGTCATTGTAGGCCAGTTGGCTCACTGGTTAGGGTCGGCCAGTGGGATCACTTGTCAGGGTAGACCAGTTGGCTCTCTGGTCGAGGTCGGTCAGTTGGTTCGCTGGTCAAGGTAGGTCAGTTGACCCGCTGGTCAGGGTAGGACAGCTGGCTCCCTGGTCAGTGTAGGCCAGTTGACCCGCTTGTCAGGGTAGGCCAGTTGGCTCACTGGTCAAGGTAGGCCAGTTGGCTCACTGGTCAAGGTTGGCCCGCTGGCTCGCTGGTCAGGGTAGGCCACTTGGCTCACTGGTCAAGGGAGGCCAGTTGGCTCACTGGTCAGGGTAGGCCAGTTGGCTCAATGGTCATGTTAGGCCAGTTGACTCACGGGTCAGGTTAGGCCAGTTGGCTCGCTTTTCATGGTAGTCCAGCTGTCTCACTGGTCAGGGTAGGCCAGTTGGCCCCCTGGTCAGGGTAGGCCAGTTGGCTCCCTGGTCAGGGTAGGCCAGTTGGCTCCCTATTCAGGGTAGGCCAGTTGGCTCGCTTTTCATGGTAGTCCAGCTGTCTCACTGGTCAGGGTAGGACAGTTGGCTAACTGGTCATAGTAGGTCAGTTGGCTCACTAGTTAAAGTAGGCCTGTTGGCTCATTCGTCAGGGTAGGCCAGTTGACTCACTGGTCAAGGTAGGCCAGTTTACCCAGTTGTTCAAGGTAGGCCTGTTGGCTCACTGGACCGGGTGGGCCAGGTGGCTCACTGGTAAGGGTAGGCCAGTTGGGTCACTGGTCATATAGGCCAGTTGGCTCACTGGTCAAGGTAAACCAGTTGGCTCACTGGTCAGGGTAGGCCTGTTGGCTCACTTTTCAGGGTTGGCCAGTTGGCTCACTGTTCAGAGTAGGCCAGTTGACCCGCTGGTCAGGGTAGGCCAGTTGACCCGCTGGTCAGGGTAGGACAGTTGGCTCACTGGTCAGGGTAGGCCAGTTAGCTCGCTGGTCAGAGTAGGCCAGTTGGCTCACTAGTCAGAGTAGGCCAGCTAGCTCATTGGTCAGAGTAGGCCAGTTGGCTCATTGGTCAGGGTAGGACTTTTGGCCTGCTGGTCAGGGTAGGCCAGTTGGCTCACTGGTCAAGGTAGGCCAGTTACCTCACTGGTCAGGTTAGCCCAGTTGGCTCGCTGGTCAAGGTAGGCCAGTTACCTCACTGGTCAGGTTAGCCCAGTTGGCTCGCTGGTCAAGGTAGGCCAGTTGGGTCGCTGGTCAGGGTAAGCTAGTTGGCTAATTGGTCAGGATAGGCCAGTTGGCTTACTGGTCAGGGTTAGCCAGTTGGCTCGCTAATCCGGGTAGGCCAGTTGTCTCACTGGTCAGGGTAGGCCAGTTGGCTTACTGGTCCGGGTAGGCCAGTTTGCTCGCACGTCAAGATAGGCCTGTTAGCTCACTGGTCAGAATAAGCCAGCTGATCCGCTGGTCAGGGTTGGTCAGTTAGGTCACTGGCCACAGTAAGCTAGTTGGCTCACTGGTCAGGGTAAACCCGCTGGCTCGCTGGTCAGGGTAGGCTAGTTGGCTCACTGGTCAGGATAAACCCGCTGGCTCGCTGGTCAGGGTAGGCCAGTTGGCTCGCTGGTCAGGGTAGGCCAGTTGGCTCGCTGGTCAGGGTAGGCCAGTTGGCTCACTGGTCAGGGTATGCCAGTTGGCTCCCAGGTCAGGTTAGGCCAGTTGGGTCGCTGGTCAAGGTAGGCCAAATGCCTCGCTGGTCATGGTGGGCCAGTTGGCTCACTGGTGAGGGTAGGCCAGTTGGCTCCCTGGTCAGGGTGAGCTAGTTTACCTGCTGGTCAGGGTAGGCCAGTTGGCTCACTGGTCAGGGTGGGCCAGATGGCTCCCTGCTCAGTGTAGGCCAGATGGTTCGCTGGTCAGGGTAGGCCAGATGGCTCACTGGTCACAGTAGGCCAGTTGGCTCACTGGTTAGGGTAGGCCAATTGGTCTGCTGGTCAGGGTAAGCCAGGTGGCTAACTGGTCAGGGTTGGCCAGATGGTTCGCTGGTCAGGGTAAGCCAGTTAGCTCACTGGTCAAGGTAGGTCAGTTGGCTCACTGGTCAGGGTAGGCCAGTTGGCTTACTGATCAGGGTAGGCCTGTTGGCTCGTTGGTCAGGGTAGGCCAGTTGGCTCACTGGTAAGGGTAGGCCAGTTGGCTCGCTAGTCAGGGTAGGCCAGTTGGCTCATTGGTAAGGGTAGGCCGGTTGGCCAGCTGGGCTGGGTAGGCAAGTTGGTTCACTTGTCAAGTTCGGCCAGTTGGCTTACTGATCATGGTAGGCCAGTTGGCTCGCTGGACAGGGCAGGCCAGTTGGCTCGCTGGTCATGGTAGGTCAGTTGGCTCACTGGTCAGGGTAGGCCAGTTTATGCACTGTTCAGGGTAGGCCAGTTGGCCAGTTAGGCTGGGTAGGCCAGTTGGCTTATTGGTCAGGGTAGGCCAGTTAGCTCGCTGGTCTGGGTAGGCCAGTTGGCTCATTGGTTTAGGTAGGCCAGTTGGCTCACTGATCAGGGTAGGCCAGTTAGCTCACTGTTCAGGGTAGGCCAGTTGGCTCACTGGTGAGGGTAGGTTAATTGACTCACTGGTCAGGGTAGGCTTGTTGGCTCACTGGTCAGGGTAGGCCAGTTGGCTCACTGGTCAGGATGGGTCAGTTGGCTCACTGGACAGGATGGGTCAGTTGGCTCACAGGTCAGGGTATGCCAGTTTGCCTGCTGGTCAGGGTAGGGTCAGTTGGCTCCCTGGTCAGGGTAGGCCATTCGACCCGCTGGTCAGGGTAGGACAGTTGGCTCGCTGGTCAGGGTAGGCCAGTTGACCTGCTGGTCAGGGCAGGCCAGTTGACCTGCTGGTCAGTGTAGGCCAGTTGGCTCACAAGTCAGGGTAGGCCAGTTGACCCGCTGGTCAGGGTACCTGAGAAGCTAACTGGCCTACCCTGACCAATGAGCCAACTGGCCTACCCTGACCAGCAGGTCAACTGGCCTACCCTGACCAGCAGGTCAACTGGCCTACCCTGACTTGTGAGCCAACTGGCCTACAATGACCAGGGAGCCAACTGGCCTACCCTGACCAGTGGGTCAACTGGCCTCGCCTGACCAGTGAGTCAACTGGCCTATCCCTCGAGGAAGAGGCATCGTTCTCTCACTCTCCATATAATTTCAAACATTTCCTTCGTGTCATAAACGTTGGAAATGTCAAATCATTCGAATATAAAACATTAACATATTTCTCATTTAAAAATACAATTTTCTGGTAAAAAATAATATTTATATATGTATAAACATCTATATAAATTTATATTGCAACAAAAACGAATGCCATAATGAAAAAAAAGCATATGACCACTGAAATTTTTAGAAACATTTACAATCATTCATTCATTCGTAAGTTAACATCATTATTATTATCAACAATAAACAGCTTCGTGGTGCACGTTGCCCTGTAACCTAAATATAATGTTCTATGTTACTAAACATGACGCATTGTGGAACATCATGTTTACTACTCAAACATTATTCAAATACTTATATATTTTCCAATATTATTCTTAGCATATTTTGTCCACATTCAATAGATTATAAATTGGTAATGCATAACGATTCACCCAGTCAGCAGTGTTACAAACACATTTATGGATACAAAGTACATAGGAATGTTTGAACGAGATTGAACATTACCTGGACATAATCACTAGATTACAGGGACTTCGTTGGGTCTCAGCCATAGCTAAGACCCATGTCCTATTTTTCATAATATAAGGAAAGTTTAAGATTAATTATTTTAGCTTTTAGGTAATTGATCATTATGTTGAAGACAAACTGTACTGTACCTGCGGCAATGTCCATCACTCGGACGTGTTGACGGCGGTCCTTTGGGACCATCTGAGCCACGTAGTCAGCAGTGATCACGGGCCCTCTATAATTCGTATAGACTCTAATCTGACCAAGAGAAGAATATCACCTTTCAGAGATGCTTCGTAGTTATTATTATACCTATAAGTAATTGACCAAAATTATCTTATATGAAAGGTAAAAACACGAAATATCTCAGTATATATTTCTTTGAGGTTATGGTTATATTCGTTAGGTTATGGTTATGTATAATATTTATATATTGTCACAAGACATTGTAATTTTAATGCATATATGAAATTAATGAGCAAATCAATTGCTTTGATATGTTAAACTGCTCGTAATGTTTATAGATTTCTAGCTATACCCGGCCACGCGTTGATGTGGCTTAGCAACACATGTGCGTTGCTGAACCACAGCATCATTCCCCTTTCCCCCAGTCCTCCCCATCATCCCCGTTTCATTGTTTTCACACCGATTCCCCGTCTCCCCTCCCCTCGTCCTCCCTACCATTCACCCTCCACGTCCCCTTATCCTCCCTACAACCCCCCACACGACCGTCCCTGCGGCCTCCCCACCATCTCCCACTACCCCATCCCCTCGTCCTCCCAACCATACCCCCACACCTATTCCCTCTTCCTAAACACTATTCTCCATTCCTCCCATCCCATCGTCCGCCCCATCATTCTCCCCCCTCTCCCGTCCCCCTCGTCCTTCCTACCATCCTCCACTCCCCTGTCCCCTTATCCTCCCTACCTTTCACCATTTTCCTGTCCCCTCGTTCCCTTCAGAAAATTGGGAACATCAAATGAACTAATGTTCCTCATCACTGAAATATAAGAAAAACAGTTAAAAACAAAACGAAAAACAATGAAAAAATAACAAAAAAAAACTATACTCATGAAATGAACGGTATGGTAAACAATACAGCTTAATTCCAATGCAATGTCACACAAAATATTTAAATAAAAATAAAAATAATTCAAAATCTATGAAAACTAAATTTATCAATGCAATCAGAAACATTGAAATGTAATCGTAACATATTTAGTATAGCGTCTGTTGATATTACGTGTAACAGATGGCGCTCTTTTTAAAGAAAAGCATGTTTTTCCCAATCAAAGGTGTGGCAATCTATATAGTAGATATATAAAAACACGTGCTTATTTGAATGGAATGTTGTGTCAAAATTTCAAAGCAATCAGTGAAGAATTTTTGGAGATTATAGTGTGTGTTTCTCTTACGTCCAACAGATGGCGCTGTTTAAAAAAAACGAATGTTTTTTCCTGTCATCGGTGAGGCATGTATTTAGTAGATACATAAAAACACGCGTTTATTTGAATGCAACGTTGTGTCAGAATTTCAAAGCAATCAGTGAAGAACTTTCGGAGATTAGCGATTTTGAACAAACGAACATTTCCAGTCTTATTTATTTATATAGATTAACACTTGACACCCTATTATTTATTAGGAGAAACTCTTGAAAACATTTCCCTGTTCTGTATTCATTTGTATTGTTTTATTTTCTAACTCTTGTGGATGCACTTTAAGTTTATACTCATTTGATATTGCAAATGTTAAATTATCAGGCGAGTAATATTGAGGTTTAATATCACACCTACACACTGGAGTTCTATGAGATGGTTGGACGCAGCTAATGTTGGGTCAGTATTTAAAGTTATCAAGACAGTCAGGAGGCGATAATCTATAGCCATGTCCCTTATATGCTTTATATGCAAGGTGATATATATAATACCTTAAGAAACAGGTCAACAGAACATCTAATGAAAAGAGTCTATATAGAACAACACTACACCTTTATGTGGATATCTTATCACCTGAACTTTATATATATATATATATATATATATATATATATATATATATATATATATATATATATATATATATATATATATATATATATATATATATATATATATAATATTGGTGTATACTGGCAGCAGGTTTTCTTTCAAACATGTCTCAGTGAATATGACCACATATTCTGTATTTACTATTTTCTGGTTTAGGGCTTCTTTCCCTCTTAACTATTTTCTTAGTATCAGGGCTTAGCTGAAATAGGAGTTCTCCAAAACCCATTTTCGTAATTTTAAGGTGAAGAAAAGAAGTGAATTACTTTGGAATGTATTACACTTATTTATACAATTTGCACCCTCTGCCTCGACCTCCTACCACCTAGGCCTCATTCTTCTTCCTCCTCGACCTAGTCCTTCTTCCTGGAATTCTTCCTCCTTCCTCCTCGACCTCCTCCTCCTTCTCGACCTCCTCCGCATCCTCCTCCTCCTCCTTCTCGGCCTCCTCCTTTCTACCTTACCTACTCCTCCTTCCTCCTCCTCCTCCTTCCTATGGGCACATGTATAAGCAAGTAGATGGGATCGCCATGGGTTCTCCCCTAGGTGTCCTGTTTGCGAACTTCTACATCGGTACCATCGAACAAAAGGTCTTAGTCGAAATGAACTTGAAGCCGGCCATATACTGCAGATATGTTGATGACATTTTTACACAGGTACCTGATGTCAGACATCTGCAGGAGCTGAAGGAGGCATTTGAGCGAAATTCTGTGTTGCGTTTCACTTACGAGATGGAGAAGGATGGGAAGCTGCCCTTTCTAGATGTAACAGTCATGGAAAGGAGCGGAGGTTTCCACACTGCAGTCTACACTAAGGAAACAAACATAGGAATGTGTCTCTATGCCAACAGAGACTGCCCAGACAGGTACAAGAGGAGTGTTGTTAACGTTTATGTCGACCGTGCTCTCAGCCACAGCTCAGGATGGAAGCAAGTCGACGAAGAACTCTGTAGGGTAAGGCAGGTCCTAGTCAACAACGGCTTCTCCAATGGTTTCGTTGAAGACATCATAAGAAGGAAAGTGAAACGCCATGCAACCTCTGAAGAGACAACTAACACAACACCTGTACCCCCTATTAGATTATTTTACAGGACCTTCTTTTCCACAGATCATAAAACGAAGGAAAGGGTCCTGAAAGATATTGTTAATAGAAACGTTATCCCTACAGACAAAAATCAGAAGATACAACTGACGATTTACTATAAAACCAAAAAAACGGCCAGCCTACTCATGAGAAACTCTCCAGACACAAAGCAGAACGCTTTAAAAGAGTCGTCTATGCCTTCAAATGCCCTCTTGGGGACTGTAAGCCTCAAAAAACTCAGTATATAGGCAAGACAACAACATCTCTTTCCAGGCGTTTAACGATGCATAAGCAACAGGGCTCCATTAAGGAACATATAATCTCTTCCCACAACCAAACCATCACCAGAGAAATCTTAGCAAACAACACAGAAATCATCGATAGATACAGCGATAGCAGGCGGCTTGACATCTGCGAGGCACTACACATCAAGAAGTCAACACCAGCAATCAACAGCCAATTAATGCACAACTATATTCTACCCTCTTCAAGACTCCGCTCCAATATAGAAGCATCAAGAGATATGGGCCAATAGGCCCTCTGCAATTACTTCCATTCCTACCTTGAATACCCATTATTTCGTGTTCTGTCTTGAGTTGAAAGTTTGTTTTCACCTCATCTAAAACTGTTGTAACATATCATATCACCCAAATGCAGGTATGAAAAATCGAAGATGTTTAAGCTCTATTCAGTTATAGTTCAGTTGTGTGTGTGTGTAACTAAAGTCTTTGAAAATGTAATAAGTTTTACGAAACGCGCTCAAGTGTCGCATCAGACTAGAAATAAAAATGAATTTTGGAGAATTGATTTTTGAATTACCATCAACAGTGAAAAGAAACGTAAGAAAGATTGAGAAAATTCGTGTTAGAATTATTAATCTTACTTTTTCGGTCATATTTAATAATATATATATATATATATATATATATATATATATATATATATATATATATATATGCAAATAAGCCTGAATGGTCCCCAGGACTATATACAACTGAATTTGTGTTCCTCACGTGTGCCCCAAAGAATGAGGTGATTTGATAAAATGCTATGCCCAAGATTACCATCCGAGTGCCGGCGGGGAAGTGGTTCAAATAGCTTCGGCTATCACTTCCTTATGTCCGGTCGTGATGGTCAAGCGGATTAAGGCGTCCCTGTACATACCAGTTGCGTTGCTCCTGGCAGTATGGGTTCGAGTCACTTTTGGGGTGTGAGTTTTCAGTTATATATATATATATATATATATATATATATATATATATATATATATATATATATATATATATATATATATATACATATATATATATTTACATATATATATATATACATATATATATATATATATATATATATATATATATATATATATATATATATATATATATATATGACATACCCGAAATACTCTTGATGACATACTCTTGACATACCCGAAAATGACATACTCTTGACACACCCGAAAATATTCTAAGGAAACTACTCCAAGCTTGTACTAAAGAGGCACCCTTCTTGAGCCCGGATGGGCACATGTATAAGCAAGTAGATGGGGTCGCCATGGGTTCTCCCCTAGGTGTCCTGTTTGCAAACTTCTACATGGGTATCATCGAGCAAAAAGTCTTATTCGACATGAGCTTGAAACCGGCCATATACTGCAGGTATGTTGATGACATTTTTACACAGGTACCTGATGTCAGACATCTGCAGGAGCTGAAGGAGGCATTTGAGCAGAGTTCCGTGCTGCGTTTCACTTACGAGATGGAAAAGGATGGGAAGCTGCCCTTTCTAGATGTAACAGTCATGGAAAAGAGCAGAGGTTTTCACACTGCAGTCTACACTAAGGAAACGAACATAGGAATGTGCCTAAATGCCAACAGCGACTGCCCAGACAGGTACAAGAGGAGTGGTGTTAACGCATATGTCGACCGTGCTCTAAGCCACAGCTCAGAATGGAAGCAAGTCGACGAAGAACTCTGTAGGGTAAGGCAGGTCCTAGTCAACAACGGCTTCTCCAATGGTTTCGTCGAAGACATCATAAGAAGGAAAGTGAAACGCCATGCAACCTCTGAAGAGACAACTAACACAACACCTATACCCCCTATTAAACTTTTTTACAGGAACTTCTTTTCCACAGCTCATAAAACAGAGGAAAGGGTCCTGAAAGATATTGTTAATAGAAACGTTATCCCTACAGACAAAAATCAGAGGATATAACTGACGATTTACTATAAAACCAGAAAAACGGCCAGCCTACTCATGAGAAACTCTCCAGACACAAAGCAGAACGCTTTAAAAGAGACCAACGTCGTCTATGCCTTCAAATGCCCTCTTGGGGATTGTAAGCTCCAAAAAAAACAATATATAGGCAAGACAACAACATCTCTTTCTAGGCGTTTAACGATGCATAAACAACAGGGCTCCATTAAGGAACATATAATCTCTTCCCACAACCAAACCATCTCCAGAGAAATCCTAGTAAACAACACAGAAATCATCGATAGATACAGTGATAGCAGGCGGCTTGACGTTTGCGAGGCACTACACATTAAGAAGTCAGCACCAGCAATCAACAGCCAATTAATGCACAACTATATTCTACCCACCTCAAGACTCCGCTCCAATATAGAAGCATCAAGAAATATGGACCAATAGGCTTTCTACAATCACTTCCATTTCAATACCCATTGTTTCGTGTTCTGACTTGTGTTGATGAAATTAATACCCTATTAATGCCACCTCTTGTTCTGTCTTGTGTTGATGAAATTAATACCCTATTAACCTCACCCCATCCACCTCACTCAAATGTAGATATAAACAAAATCGGAGATATGTAAGTTCTATTCAGTTGTGTATTTGTAAACTTAAGTCTTTGAAAATGTAATAAGTTTTACGAAACGCGCTCGTGTCGCGTCAGACAAGAAATAAAAATGAATTTTGGAGAATTGATTTTTGAATTACCTCCAACAGTGAAAAGAAATGTACGAAAGATTGAGAAAATTCGTGTTAGAATTATTAATCTTACTTTTTCGGTCATATTTAATAATATATGTCTACAGGAAAGACTGCTACCAAAATATACTAATATATATATATACATATATATATATATATATATATATATATATATATATATATATATATATATATATATATATATATATATATATATATATATATATATTTAAATATATAGTGAGTGTGAGTGACAGTGAGACAGACAAGGAGTGTCGGAAAATCCGACACCATTTAATGTTACATACTGGCAGATAATATTGCTGCATTGTATACACATGTTACCCATAGAAAATGTAGCTTGTAGTGGAATTTTCCGTCTATAGAAAATGGGATATCATTGCCACATACTATTATAAATTCATCAGCTATTCTGCTGGGAATTATTCTTAAATGCATTAGTCCTTGGACTTTACCATCATAAAAACATCTTATTTAAATTAACTTAATTATCAATATTAAAATAAAGTAAATGTGACCCTTCTATCACTTTTTGATATCTGGACAATGTAGGCCAGTAGTAGTGAGGAGGGAGTGGTCAGCCGGTATTGTTCTTTGACCAGAGGCGCTCGGGAGCAAATTCGGCTCCTGTTAATCTCTCTTGGACGAAGTGTTATCGAAACCAAAAGTCTGCCATCATCAACACGCTGTCAACAAATACAAGGAAAGTATTCTGCCGAAACCCAGTTATCTTATCATTTTTGGCCATTAATGTCAGTAGATAGGGCGTACTGGTTAAAATGCGAACAGCCTCTTAAAAAAAGGTAATTAAGCCTTGGTCTTTATTTTATCAATTACAGTGTTTTCTCTGATATAGCTGTCATATATTAGGATTCTGGCTTCATAGCTAGTGCCCTTTTGACAGGTCAAGAAGAGGAAGCAAACTTTGTGTATCAGTTACTGGGTGATTTGGTGTCTACATCCTAGTTATATCTGGTGATCCAAGCCTGCTGTATAATAAGATAAGGGAACCTCCTCAATGTATACTAATATATGTAGTTTAACCCTTAAACTGCGCATGGCATATATATTCACTCTGAGTAACATGTCCCATGGTGCGCATGGCGTATATATATACGCCATAGGGTGCCAGGCCCGATTCAAATGGCACGCGGCTACACGGGGTTCACAGTAGCTTCCTCAGGGCTCTTGTAAACAGATGCCGTTTAAAAAAAAAAATCGTGGGCAATATTCTCAGGTGTGAGAGGCACAGTACTGTTGGAACAACCAAAGCCTGCGCACACAGCACGAGCGAACAGCATTGCTGTTCAGCTTGTGACCACAGCATCGCCGAAAAATGTCAAAATAAATATATAATTGTTATTATTTAGCGATGACAATATTACAGATGACCCATGACTGTGATATAAATAACCAGGGTTGTGATAATAGCAGGATTGTTGTAATAATTAGCGCTGTGGGAGGAGTGATGCTGAGAGATGGAGGGAGACAGCATCGTTTACTGACTGTATGGCTAGCTGTTATTGTTTGCATTCACCATACCAGGTCAGTGGTTCTCTATGGTGAACACAAATGTAGATACTTATATATAATGTGTGTATTAGTGTAATAACAGCAAAAGGATTATGCTGAGAGGAGCCATATGGGTGACGGAGGTGACGTCGTCTGCACGATTTGTCTAGCTGTTTAGAGGGTGGCCACTATGCTCTTTGGGCGCACTACAAGCTTAGGTGTACAGTTACGGTGCATAAAACATGTAGATATTTATATATAATATGTGTATATAGGGTAATAACACTGCAAAAGGTATTGTTGGGGGAGAAAGTTTAGTGTGTGTGACCTTGAAAGAGTGAGGGAGCCGCCAGCCGCCATCTGTGTATAGCGACGACTCTTAGTGCCTGAACTAACTATATCAGCTTAGCTGTACAGTTGTGGTGAACAAAATATATACATACTTATATATAACGTCTGTATATAGTGTAATAACACCACAAATGGTATTGTTGGGGGAGAAAGTTTAGTGCGTGTGTTGAGGGAGTGGCAGCGAGTGGCTGGCTGGTGTGTGGCGGTAACTCTTCATTGCTTTTCGACCCTCAATACCAACTTAGTGGTTCGTTATGGTGACCAAAATATGCAGATACTTATATATAACCTGTGTTTAGAGTGTAATAGCAGCAAAACTATTTGTTTATTATTTTATAAACATAATAATTGAATCACTAATATGCACATCATATTTTTGAGTATAGCGATTATTCACCACTTTTATTATATAAATATATTACAATACACACTATTGAATAATATTACTGCAAAAAAACTAAGAAAAAATCAATCGGAGACATTGAAACAATTAGGCAATAATATCTTTGTAACAACTCCCATCTGTCAGCGTGGGTGACGCTGACCAGGTCTGACGACCGCTCTGTCAACGCCCACTTTTTGCCAGACTTCCTCGGTCAATTGCGCCCAAAATATGTCACCTACGATTTTTTTTTATTTTTTCCGTGCTCAGGGGACACAAATTAACATGTTTAGAAGAAAAAAAAAAAATTTGAATTTTTTTTTTCTTGCGCACAGGGGTGTAAATGTCCCAAGGACCCCTGAGCAGTGTAAGGGTTAATACTGTAGTTTGATTGGCTGCATATATATAAATTCAATATACCCCCCCCCTAATGTGTAGTGGATCGATTTGTGAGATTATTGCAGAAATACAGTCCACTTAACATCATAACAATTGCTATCGAAATATATGAATTAACGTAAATATAAATTCATATAAATTAAATAAATATAAATCTCACAGGTCGGTTCCCACATTATGACAGTGAGACAGTGACAAAACAGTGAGGCCAAGCAGGTGAGGCGTTGGTCAGGACATATGTGAACATCATTAGAAGACATCTTCAGCATTTGAAGTCCCTCCATCGCCCCAGTCAACGGTATCTTACAATTCTCTCCGGCTTGCCAAGCTTGAACTTACCAGCAACAGTGCCAGTGAGGGAGGCCTACCACCTTAACGGCCGGGGCGGGATAGGGAAGGGCGGGGGCGGAGGGAGGCGCGTGAGGGAAAGTGAACCTTAGAGTAAGGCGTCACTAAGAACACCCGCTCACCGGTCAAGCGGAGGAGGCATATTGTGTGTCATGTGTATGGCCCACTCGATACTACGCCTCCCCCCCACAAACTGACCCCATTCCACCCCCCCCACACCTCACTACCTGAGCTGACCCTCGCTCTACCGGCCTCCACACTCAGCCGCGGCCTCCACACCCAGTTGATGCCTCCACACCCAGCCGCGCCCTCCACACCCAGCTGATGCCTCCACACCCAGTTGATGCCTCCACACCCAGCCGCGGCCTCCACACCCAGTTGATGCCTCCACACCCAGCTGATGCCTCCACGCCCAGTTGATGCCTCCACACCCAGCCGCGGCCTCCACACCCAGTTGATGCCTCCATACCCAGCCGCGGCTTCCACACCCAGTTGATGCCTCCACACCCAGTTGATGCCTCTACACCCAGTTGCTGACTCCACACCCAGTTGCTGGCTCAACACCCAGTTGCTGGCTCCACACCCAGTTGCTGGCTCCACACCCAGTTGCTGGCTTCACACCCAGTTGCTGGCTCCACACCCAGTTGCTGGCTCCACACCCAGTTGCTGGCTCCACACCCAGTTGCTGGCTCCACACCCAGTTGCTGGCTCTATACCCAGTTGCTGGTTCCACACCCAGTTGCTGGCTCCACACCCAGTTGCTGGCTCCACACCCAGTTGCTGCCTCCACACCCAGTTCCTGCCTCCACACCCAGTTGCTGGCTCCACACCCAATTGATGCCTCCACACCCAGTTGCTGGCAGTTGCTTGGCCATGACCCAGCGTGTTTGCCCCCCTCTATAGAACAATGCACAGTTTAACTCTCCCAACCGAGTTAAAATGGAAGGTGTCCCAGCGGTCGGGCAGGACTCCACAAGCCTTGAGGTGCCAACAACTACTCCTAAAAGAGGTTTTTGCCGAGTATGCAACAAAAACACCGCCATAAACTCCAACGGTAGTGTTATCCGCTTTCACACCGTCAACGAGGTAAGATGCAGTGGTTTCCACCAGCTTCCGAAGGGAAGCAATGGCCAGCTGCCATTAACAGTTAGGGAAGAGACTCCCATTAACCTAATCTCATCTGAGAACCTCACCCAAGCGATCATAGCAACGTCTGCTAGAACATTACCACACATCCCAAAAGCAGCCCGCCCAAATGCAGCAGCCAAACTCTGTAATCTTCTGAAAAGGGTCAATGATGCCCCGGAAAACATTCAAGCGTGGCATAATGTCCTTCTGTTTGACAATGTATGCCTCACCGTCCCTCCAAGGAGGGACAAATCACTTGCTTCCTCGGTCCTGAGGGCGATAAATGAATACCCAAGGGGGGATAACCTAGTTTGCCTGCCTCTCCGAGCAAAACACACCCACCGCAGAAATGGTAACAACAACATACCGGAAACGTACAAAGAGCACGTTTGTACGTGCTCTTACAAACGCACAAATCAATCAGAGCACAAATCACCAAGAAAATTTAAGAGGGAAATACCGCAAGTGCTATTAGAGTCCTCACCAGTGACGAGAAAATTGCTCCTCGAAACATAGCCACAGCTCGGGCTCTGCAAAGCAAGCACCCACCCAGAGCCCCTCAAGGCGACAACATCGTTCTGCCATCAGCCGATACCATTTCAGACCCATTAACTGTTGGTGAATTTGAGGTCTGCAAAGCAGCCCTTTCTTTTCCACCTGGGTCAGCAGGCGACTTTACAGGGTTAAAACCTCAACATATCAAGCAAATGTTAAATCCTGCGGTTGGTGATGCTGCACAAGATCTTCTTATGGAACTCACAAGGTTCGTCAACATGTGCCTGGCTGGTGATATACCTGAGGTCATCAGGCCTCTCTTTTTTGGTGCCTCCCTCTGTACTCTCAAAAAGAAGGACGAAGGAATCAGGCCAATCGCTGTTGGCAACACTCTCCAACGCCTGATTGCCAAGGCTCCTACGAGGGTTGTCAGCCAGCAAGCGGCTGAATTGCTGAAACTAATCCAGCTAGGATTTGGAATCCCTCAAGGCTGTGAAGCGGCTGCCCATGCAGCACGAGCATACATCACCAACATTTCTGATGAAAAGCCCCTGCTCAAACTGGACTTTAAGAATGCCTTCAACATGGTAAGAAGAGATGCAGTACTTTGTGCCGTACATCGCCATTTTCGGCCCCTCTACCCGCTCATACTATCGTGCTACAGTGGCGAGTCAAAACTGCTCTTTGGTGAACATGAAATCAGATCATGTGAAGGTGTTCAGCAAGGTGATCCTCTTGCTGCCCCTCTTTTCTGCTTAGTCTTAAAAGAAATCACCGAAAGCTTGTCCAGCGAGTTCAACATCTGGTTTTTGGATGATGGCACTATAGCTGACACCATAGACCACCTCTTGTCAGATATCAGGAAAATAAGGGAGCAAGAAGTAAGCCTCGGTCTCGTCCTGAACCCTCCCAAGTGTGAAGTAGTCTGCTCCAACCCAGACATCGTAGCTAGAATAAGGTCTACCTTGCCTGGAGCCCATGTCATTAGGGCCGAGAACAGCACCCTCCCTGGAGCCCCCCTCGGGTCTAACGCCATTGAGGAGATCCTTGACAAGAAAATCGCAGACCTTAGGAAGATGGAAGACAGAATAGGTGACATCAATGCCCACGATGCTTTTTATCTCCTCACCAAATGCCTATCCCTTCCGAGGCTAACCCACTTTCTGAGGTGCGCCACATCTTACGACAACCGAAAGCTTGGAGAGTATGACCTCTTACTGAAGACCATGCTGGAAAAAGTTGTTAACTTCTCCCTCAACGAATGTCAGTGGAAACAAGCCAATCTTCCTGTTAGGCTCGGTGGCTAGGGCGTCCGCACCGCCACCCAAATTGCTGTCCCAGCCTTCCTGTCTTACTCCTCAGCATCAGATGACCTGGTTAAGGAAATTCTACCTGACACCCTGAGTGATGTAGCGGGGATACAGGACCCCCACTACACGGAATGCGACACAAAATGGGGTGCCATGACAGACCCAGCACTCAGACAAGCCATGCCAAAAGCCAAGAAACAATCCAGTTGGGACAGCCCCATTGTAGACAAAGAGGCCACAGCTTTGCTGGAGGCAGCAACAACCCCCAGTGATCATGCACGCCTCACAGCTGTGCAGGCTCCCCATGCAGGGGACTTCCTTCTGGCAGTCCCC
>NW_027189162.1:1401349-1563849 GCF_040958095.1 Procambarus clarkii | reverse complement strand
TATGTAGAGGACAGATAGAGGTTTGAGGCAAACATATTGTGTGATTATTTTTGTTTATGTGTTAAAGGGGAACATTTTATTGGAGTGTCGATGGGTTGCAGGTTTGTCTTTGGGGAAGAAGTTGCTGAGAACTTCGAAACCAGCACAGAGGGAGTAGTTGATGAGACTCCAAGGTAGTGGAGCAGAGGACCTCGAGCTGTGAGGAGAAGCAGTGAAGAGGAGTGTCACATGCTTCTGTAGAGGTGGCGAAGCACCATAGTTGCTCGAGGAAACTTCATGGTGTAGCAGCCAGGAGAGCTGTGAAGGACCCTAGTAGAAGGGTGAAGCACCGTAGTTGCTCAAGGAAACTTCATGATAGCAGCCTGTAGGAGCTGCAGGAGATCCTGGTAGTGAAGCCCGGAAGAACCTGAAGATATCAGGGTAGTGAACTTCCAGAGGTGGAAGGGAAGTTCTGGTGGATTACTTGTAGGGAGTTGATAGTGTTTGGTTGTCATTAGCGTGCAAGACGCAGTGAGAGGTGAGTAACTGTTTGCATTCTTATGTCAAGGAGTGTTTTATACTGAAGTTTAGAGTTACAGTCGTAGGCTGGATTACCTACAGATGTATGTGTTCTAAGACTGATAGAGTGATCGATTGATCATTGTTGCGTATCAAGGAACATTTATACTGATATATGTCATTACATTCACATGCTGATTTTCTTTGTACACGTTTATAGATACATATATATATTCTCTTGCTGATGGTGCAACAGTGTTTGTAGACTTGATCAACTTGAGGAGGTTGATAGTATCAGGTGGCGAACCAGGAGATAGGATACCACTTGATAAGCTGATGATAGAGTTCTGATGGTGTTGGAGTGCAACCTGATTGTAATATTATAGAGTATAGGATTCATTATTATTATATGTGTGTATGTATCGTGTATGTGCTTTGTCCAGTAAATGAATCCCAATTTGCTGGTGTTTGCCCTTGTCCCAGTGAGGCTTCCCAGGAGGTAGTAAAGAAGGAGAGAGAGAGAGAAAGAACCAAGAACCACTGCTGTGGACAGGGCAGAAGGTAATACTAGTAAATCATAGGGGATTGAGATCATATCTCATTAGGAGAGAGTGGGGAGACACAGCGGCTCGAGTGGGTGTGTGCACGTGACAACGAGGCTAAGTGTTGGAGCCGCATCCCCTAAACGTGTGACGCTGAGCCCCTCTCCAAGAGCCAGAAGCGCCAAGGGTGATCTAGTATAAGCACTCTACCGAGTTGTGGGTTGGGTTGTCCATAGAGAAGGATCAACGACGACAACACTAACCAACCCACAGTCTATAATACTATATACTGGGTTTTTTGGAGCTTACAGTCCCCAAGAGGGCTTTTGAAGGCATAGACGATGTTGGTCTCTTTTAAAGCGTTCTGTTTTGTGTCTGGAGAGTTTCTCATGAGTAGGCTGGCCGTTTTTCTGGTTTTATAGTAAATCGTCAGTTGTATCCTCTGATTTTTGTCTGTAGGGATAACGTTTCTATTAACAATATCTTTCAGGACCCTTTCCTCCGTTTTATGAGCTGTGGAAAAGAAGTTCCTGTAAAATAGTCTAATAGGGGGTATAGGTGTTGTGTTGGTTGTCTCTTCAGAGGTTGCTTGGCGTTTCACTTTCCTTCTTATGATGTCTTCGACGAAACCATTGGAGAAGCCGTTGTTGACTAGGACCTGCCTTACCCTACAGAGTTCTTCGTCGACTTGCTTCCATTCTGAGCTGTGGCTGAGAGCACGGTCGACATAAGCGTTAACAACACTCCTCTTGTACCTGTCTGGGCAGTTGCTGTTGGCATTTAGGCACATTCCTATGTTCGTTTCCTTAGTGTAGACTGCAGTGTGGAAACCTCCGCTTTTTTCCATGACTGTTACATCTAGAAAGGGCAGCTTCCCATCCTTTTCCATCTCGTAAGTGAAACGCAGCACGGAACTCTGCTCAAATGCCTCCTTCAGCTCCTGCAGATGTCTGACATCAGGTACCTGTGTAAAAATGTTGTCAACATACCTGCAGTATATGGCCGGTTTCAAGTTCATTTCGACTAAGACTTTTTGCTCGATGGTACCCATGTAGAAGTTTGCAAACAGGACACCTAGGGGGGAACCCATGGCGACCCCATCTACTTGCTTATACATGTGCCCATCCGGGCTCAAGAAGGGTGCCTCTTTAGTACAAGCTTGGAGTAGTTTCCTCCGAATGTTTTCTGGTATGAAATACCACCAACAGTGAAAAGAAACGTACGAAAGATCGAGAAAATTCGTGTTAGAATTATTAATCTTACTTTTTCGGTCATATTTAATAATATATGTCTACAGGAAAGACTGCTACCAAAATATACTATTATATATATATATATATATATATATATATATATATATATATATATATATATATATATATATATATATATATATATATATATATGTTTCATTGAATATGACCGCATATTCTGTATTTATTATTTTCTGGTTTAGGGCTTCTATCCCTCTAACTATTTTCTTAGCATCAGGGCTTAATTGAAATAGGAGTTCTCCAAAACTCATTTTCGTACTTTTAAGGTGAAGAAAAGAAGTGATTTACTATAGAGTGTATTACACTTATTTGTATAATTTGCACGACGTTTCGAACCTCCATGGTTCATTCTCAAGTGAACAGATCTTACAATACTAGTTGATTTTATACCCGCATTAGGTCAGGTGATAATACAATGAAGGTGAAAACATGGGGGGATACATAAGGGATAAACATAGGGGCTGCAGAAGGCTTATTGGCCCATACGAGGCATCTCCTATCTAAACACAAAGATTAATCCAGTGTAATTGGCCTGTTATGTTGGACATTGTCTTCTGTGTTGGCATCGATATGTTCTTGTCTTGTCCTTACTCTCATGGTGGGTAGAGTAAATAGTTCCGTGATTTGGGTGTTCATGGTAGGTCGCTCTATTCTTATGTGAATTGCCTCAAGAATTTGTAATCTTCTTGAATCTTGGGTTTTGTCTATTATGCAAGTATTCTTGTTCAACATTTCTCTTGTTAGAGTAATGTCATGGGCTTGTCTCATGTGATTCCTAGGGGCACCAGATTGAAGATGGCATGTCAAACGCCTCGTCAGCTTGGTCGACGTCATACCTATGTACTTACATTGAAGGTTACATCCTTCGTGGGGGCAAGTGTACATGTATACAACGCTTGACTGCTGTAGAGGGTTCTCCGTCGGCTTCGGGCTGTTTTTGATAAGGAGTTCGGAAGTCTTCTTGGTTTTGTAGAATATTATCAGGTTTATGTTTTGGTTAGGAGTAGTGCTTTTTACTCCTTTACGGATTATTTCTTTCATTATTCTTTCCTCTTTTATATGTTCACTGTGCATGGTTGATTTGTAATATAATTTTATTGGGGGTGTTGTGGTTTCTGTTCTAGGTTCTGAATTATACCAACGGTCCAAGTGTCTTCTTATAGCAGCGTTTATTTCCGCGTTGCTATATCCGTTGTTCACCAATACCTGAGTTACTCTTTCAAACTCTCTACTCACGTTGCTCCATTCAGAGCAGTGGGTAAGCGCTCGACGAATATAAGCATTGAGAACACTGGCTTTGTATCTTTGGGGGCACTCACTTCTACCGTTCAGGAATAATCCTATGTTGGTGGGCTTGGTATATACGTTGGTGCTTAAAGAGGTTCCTGTTTTTGTTATTAGTACATCCAAGAATGGCAGACTGTTATTTTCACTATTTTCATGTGTAAATCGGAGTACTGACTCTCTCTCTAGGTGTCTTTTTAGGTCAATTAGTTCATCTGAGTCTTTTACTATTACGAATATGTCATCTACATAACGGCAGTATACAGTTGGTTTTTGTCTGCTACTGAAGACTCTATCTTCGATGGTTCCCATATAAAAATTAGCAAATAAAACTCCTAAGGGGGAGCCCATTGCTACTCCGTCTATTTGTAAATACATGTCTCCTTGTGGACTGATGAAAGGGGCTTCCTTTGTACATGCTTCGAGAAGACTTTTCAAGTGTGGCTCAGGTATGTCTAATTTGGGGGTGCTCTCGTCTCTGTATACTCTGTCCAGTATCATTCCTATGGTTGTGTCGACTGGGACGTTGGTAAAAAGGGATTCAACGTCCAGGGAAGCGATGAGTCCATCGGGCTGGGTAGATTTGATCAATTCTAGGAAATCTGCTGATGATTGTAGACTAAACTTACTTGGAGTGTATGGAGTTAGGAGTTCATTGAGTTTCTTTGCCAGGTGATAAGTTGGGGTTGGTATTTGGCTGATTATAGGGCGTAGTGGGTTACCTGGTTTATGCGTCTTAACACTGCCGTAGGCATATCCTAAGCCATAGTCGCCTTGAAGTTTATTGAAATGCACACTACCTTTCTTTGCGTTGATTGCTGTAATTGTTTTGTTTACTTTCCGCTTAAGGTCTTCTACGGGGTTCCTCGTGATTCGTTGAAATTTGGAGTCGTCACTTAGGATGTCGCTAATTTTGTTCATGTATTCATGGGTAGGAATCAATACATATGCTGCTGTTTTGTCGGCTTTTCTTATTGTTACGTCTTTCAGATTTTTTAGTTGTTTCGCTGCTTCTTTGAGTCGTGGGGTTAAGATTGTAGATGAATATGTTCCTCGTTTTTTCCCTGCTTCTGCAAGTAGTTCAGCTTGAAGTGTGTCAGTGGTGATGACTTTTTTGTTGTCTTCTAGCTTATGGATATCGTCCAGAAACATTTCGATTTCCAGGCGTTTTTGATGCATCTTTGGTTTAGATAAGAATTGACAATTTAGACCAAGATTTAAGAGGTCTCGTTGGTCCTGGGTAAGATCATAAGAAGTCAGGTTAAAGTAGCCATCTTTAGGACGAGGGATTTTTAGCTGTCCACCGTTTAGGGATGTTAACTTACGGAGTGTCTTTGTTTCTACAAGAGTTTTATGTTGTTGTTTCAGGTTAAATAGTTCACTGTTGATGGTTTGCTTGAGTTGGATAGGGATGTCGTACTGGGTCCATTTGTTTAACAGATGCTCCGCCTGCTCTATAAAGGTTTGGAGGGCTTCCTTCTTCTTGTTTAGTTGATGCCGAATGAGCTCTTGCCTATACCTATAGGTAAACTCTGTATTGCGGACTGCTGGGTCATGTGGGTTTATATTGGTGTATACTGGCAGCAGGTTTTCTTTCAAACATGTTTCATTGAATATGACCGCATATTCTGTATTTATTATTTTCTGGTTTAGGGCTTCTATCCCTCTAACTATTTTCTTAGCATCAGGGCTTAATTGAAATAGGAGTTCTCCAAAACTCATTTTCGTACTTTTAAGGTGAAGAAAAGAAGTGATTAACTATAGAGTGTATTACACTTATTTGTATAATTTGCACGACGTTTCGAACCTCCATGGTTCATTCTCAAGTGAACAGATCTTACAATACTAGTTGATTTTATACCCGCATTAGGTCAGGTGATAATACAATGAAGGTGAAAACATGGGGGGATACATAAGGGATAAACATAGGGGCTGCAGAAGGCTTATTGGCCCATACGAGGCATCTCCTATCTAAACACAAAGATTAATCCAGTGTAATTGGCCTATAATCAGCCAAATACCAACCCCAACTTATCACCTGGCAAAGAAACTCAATGAACTCCTAACTCCATACACTCCAAGTAAGTTTAGTCTACAATCATCAGCAGATTTCCTAGAATTGATCAAATCTACCCAGCCCGATGGACTCATCGCTTCCCTGGACGTTGAATCCCTTTTTACCAACGTCCCAGTCGACACAACCATAGGAATGATACTGGACAGAGTATACAGAGACGAGAGCACCCCCAAATTAGACATACCTGAGCCACACTTGAAAAGTCTTCTCGAAGCATGTACAAAGGAAGCCCCTTTCATCAGTCCACAAGGAGACATGTATTTACAAATAGACGGAGTAGCAATGGGCTCCCCCTTAGGAGTTTTATTTGCTAATTTTTATATGGGAACCATCGAAGACAGGGTCTTCAGTAGCAGACAAAAACCAACTGTATACTGCCGTTATGTAGATGACATATTCGTAATAGTAAAAGACTCAGATGAACTAATTGACCTAAAAAGACACCTAGAGAGAGAGTCAGTACTCCGATTTACACATGAAAATAGTGAAAATAACAGTCTGCCATTCTTGGATGTACTAATAACAAAAACAGGAACCTCTTTAAGCACCAATGTATATACCAAGCCCACCAACATAGGATTATGCCTGAACGGTAGAAGTGAGTGCCCCCAAAGATACAAAGCCAGTGTTCTCAATGCTTATATTCGTCGAGCGCTTACCCACTGCTCTGAATGGAGCAACGTGAGTAGAGAGTTTGAAAGAGTAACTCAGGTATTGGTGAACAACGGATATAGCAACGCGGAAATAAACGCTGCTATAAGAAGACACTTGGACCGTTGGTATAATTCAGAACCTAGAACAGAAACCGCAACACCCCCAATAAAATTATATTACAAATCAACCATGCACAGTGAACATATAAAAGAGGAAAGAATAATGAAAGAAATAATCCGTAAAGGAGTAAAAAGCACTACTCCTAACCAAAACATAAACCTGATAATATTCTACAAAACCAAGAAGACTTCCGAACTCCTTATCAAAAACAGCCCGAAGCCGACGGAGAACCCTCTACAGCAGTCAAGCGTTGTATACATGTACACTTGCCCCCACGAAGGATGTAACCTTCAATGTAAGTACATAGGTATGACGTCGACCAAGCTGACGAGGCGTTTGACATGCCATCTTCAATCTGGTGCCCCTAGGAATCACATGAGACAAGCCCATGACATTACTCTAACAAGAGAAATGTTGAACAAGAATACTTGCATAATAGACAAAACCCAAGATTCAAGAAGATTACAAATTCTTGAGGCAATTCACATAAAAATAGAGCGACCTACCATGAACACCCAAATCACGGAACTATTTACTCTACCCACCATGAGATTAAGGACAAGACAAGAACATATCGATGCCAACACAGAAGACAATGTCCAACATAACAGGCCAATTACACTGGATTAATCTTTGTGTTTAGATAGGAGATGCCTCGTATGGGCCAATAAGCCTTCTGCAGCCCCTATGTTTATCCCTTATGTATCCCCCCATGTTTTCACCTTCATTGTATTATCACCTGACCTAATGCGGGTATAAAATCAACTAGTATTGTAAGATCTGTTCACTTGAGAATGAACCATGGAGGTTCGAAACGTCGTGCAAATTATACAAATAAGTGTAATACACTCTATAGTTAATCACTTCTTTTCTTCACCTTAAAAGTACGAAAATGAGTTTTGGAGAACTCCTATTTCAATTAAGCCCTGATGCTAAGAAAATAGTTAGAGGGATAGAAGCCCTAAACCAGAAAATAATAAATACAGAATATGCGGTCATATTCAATGAAACATGTTTGAAAGAAAACCTGCTGCCAGTATACACCAATATAAACCCACATGACCCAGCAGTCCGCAATACAGAGTTTACCTATAGGTATAGGCAAGAGCTCATTCGGCATCAACTAAACAAGAAGAAGGAAGCCCTCCAAACCTTTATAGAGCAGGCGGAGCATCTGTTAAACAAATGGACCCAGTACGACATCCCTATCCAACTCAAGCAAACCATCAACAGTGAACTATTTAACCTGAAACAACAACATAAAACTCTTGTAGAAACAAAGACACTCCGTAAGTTAACATCCCTAAACGGTGGACAGCTAAAAATCCCTCGTCCTAAAGATGGCTACTTTAACCTGACTTCTTATGATCTTACCCAGGACCAACGAGACCTCTTAAATCTTGGTCTAAATTGTCAATTCTTATCTAAACCAAAGATGCATCAAAAACGCCTGGAAATCGAAATGCTTCTGGACGATATCCATAAGCTAGAAGACAACAAAAAAGTCATCACCACTGACACACTTCAAGCTGAACTACTTGCAGAAGCAGGGAAAAAACGAGGAACATATTCATCTACAATCTTAACCCCACGACTCAAAGAAGCAGCGAAACAACTAAAAAATCTGAAAGACGTAACAATAAGAAAAGCCGACAAAACAGCAGCATATGTATTGATTCCTACCCATGAATACATGAACAAAATTAGCGACATCCTAAGTGACGACTCCAAATTTCAACGAATCACGAGGAACCCCGTAGAAGACCTTAAGCGGAAAGTAAACAAAACAATTACAGCAATCAACGCAAAGAAAGGTAGTGTGCATTTCAATAAACTTCAAGGCGACTATGGCTTAGGATATGCCTACGGCAGTGTTAAGACGCATAAACCAGGTAACCCACTACGCCCTATAATCAGCCAAATACCAACCCCAACTTATCACCTGGCAAAGAAACTCAATGAACTCCTAACTCCATACACTCCAAGTAAGTTTAGTCTACAATCATCAGCAGATTTCCTAGAATTGATCAAATCTACCCAGCCCGATGGACTCATCGCTTCCCTGGACGTTGAATCCCTTTTTACCAACGTCCCAGTCGACACAACCATAGGAATGATACTGGACAGAGTATACAGAGACGAGAGCACCCCCAAATTAGACATACCTGAGCCACACTTGAAAAGTCTTCTCGAAGCATGTACAAAGGAAGCCCCTTTCATCAGTCCACAAGGAGACATGTATTTACAAATAGACGGAGTAGCAATGGGCTCCCCCTTAGGAGTTTTATTTGCTAATTTTTATATGGGAACCATCGAAGACAGGGTCTTCAGTAGCAGACAAAAACCAACTGTATACTGCCGTTATGTAGATGACATATTCGTAATAGTAAAAGACTCAGATGAACTAATTGACCTAAAAAGACACCTAGAGAGAGAGTCAGTACTCCGATTTACACATGAAAATAGTGAAAATAACAGTCTGCCATTCTTGGATGTACTAATAACAAAAACAGGAACCTCTTTAAGCACCAATGTATATACCAAGCCCACCAACATAGGATTATGCCTGAACCCCGTAGAAGACCTTAAGCGGAAAGTAAACAAAACAATTACAGCAATCAACGCAAAGAAAGGTAGTGTGCATTTCAATAAACTTCAAGGCGACTATGGCTTAGGATATGCCTACGGCAGTGTTAAGACGCATAAACCAGGTAACCCACTACGCCCTATAATCAGCCAAATACCAACCCCAACTTATCACCTGGCAAAGAAACTCAATGAACTCCTAACTCCATACACTCCAAGTAAGTTTAGTCTACAATCATCAGCAGATTTCCTAGAATTGATCAAATCTACCCAGCCCGATGGACTCATCGCTTCCCTGGACGTTGAATCCCTTTTTACCAACGTCCCAGTCGACACAACCATAGGAATGATACTGGACAGAGTATACAGAGACGAGAGCACCCCCAAATTAGACATACCTGAGCCACACTTGAAAAGTCTTCTCGAAGCATGTACAAAGGAAGCCCCTTTCATCAGTCCACAAGGAGACATGTATTTACAAATAGACGGAGTAGCAATGGGCTCCCCCTTAGGAGTTTTATTTGCTAATTTTTATATGGGAACCATCGAAGACAGGGTCTTCAGTAGCAGACAAAAACCAACTGTATACTGCCGTTATGTAGATGACATATTCGTAATAGTAAAAGACTCAGATGAACTAATTGACCTAAAAAGACACCTAGAGAGAGAGTCAGTACTCCGATTTACACATGAAAATAGTGAAAATAACAGTCTGCCATTCTTGGATGTACTAATAACAAAAACAGGAACCTCTTTAAGCACCAATGTATATACCAAGCCCACCAACATAGGATTATGCCTGAACGGTAGAAGTGAGTGCCCCCAAAGATACAAAGCCAGTGTTCTCAATGCTTATATTCGTCGAGCGCTTACCCACTGCTCTGAATGGAGCAACGTGAGTAGAGAGTTTGAAAGAGTAACTCAGGTATTGGTGAACAACGGATATAGCAACGCGGAAATAAACGCTGCTATAAGAAGACACTTGGACCGTTGGTATAATTCAGAACCTAGAACAGAAACCACAACACCCCCAATAAAATTATATTACAAATCAACCATGCACAGTGAACATATAAAAGAGGAAAGAATAATGAAAGAAATAATCCGTAAAGGAGTAAAAAGCACTACTCCTAACCAAAACATAAACCTGATAATATTCTACAAAACCAAGAAGACTTCCGAACTCCTTATGAAAAACAGCCCGAAGCCGACGGAGAACCCTCTACAGCAGTCAAGCGTTGTATACATGTACACTTGCCCCCACGAAGGATGTAACCTTCAATGTAAGTACATAGGTATGACGTCGACCAAGCTGACGAGGCGTTTGACATGCCATCTTCAATCTGGTGCCCCTAGGAATCACATGAGACAAGCCCATGACATTACTCTAACAAGAGAAATGTTGAACAAGAATACTTGCATAATAGACAAAACCCAAGATTCAAGAAGATTACAAATTCTTGAGGCAATTCACATAAAAATAGAGCGACCTACCATGAACACCCAAATCACGGAACTATTTACTCTACCCACCATGAGATTAAGGACAAGACAAGAACATATCGATGCCAACACAGAAGACAATGTCCAACATAACAGGCCAATTACACTGGATTAATCTTTGTGTTTAGATAGGAGATGCCTCGTATGGGCCAATAAGCCTTCTGCAGCCCCTATGTTTATCCCTTATGTATCCCCCCATGTTTTCACCTTCATTGTATTATCACCTGACCTAATGCGGGTATAAAATCAACTAGTATTGTAAGATCTGTTCACTTGAGAATGAACCATGGAGGTTCGAAACGTCGTGCAAATTATACAAATAAGTGTAATACACTCTATAGTTAATCACTTCTTTTCTTCACCTTAAAAGTACGAAAATGAGTTTTGGAGAACTCCTATTTCAATTAAGCCCTGATGCTAAGAAAATAGTTAGAGGGATAGAAGCCCTAAACCAGAAAATAATAAATACAGAATATGCGGTCATATTCAATGAAACATGTTTGAAAGAAACATGCTGCCAGTATACACCAATAAATATATATATATATATATATATATATATATGTTTCATTGAATATGACCGCATATTCTGTATTTATTATTTTCTGGTTTAGGGCTTCTATCCCTCTAACTATTTTCTTAGCATCAGGGCTTAATTGAAATAGGAGTTCTCCAAAACTCATTTTCGTACTTTTAAGGTGAAGAAAAGAAGTGATTTACTATAGAGTGTATTACACTTATTTGTATAATTTGCACGACGTTTCGAACCTCCATGGTTCATTCTCAAGTGAACAGATCTTACAATACTAGTTGATTTTATACCCGCATTAGGTCAGGTGATAATACAATGAAGGTGAAAACATGGGGGGATACATAAGGGATAAACATAGGGGCTGCAGAAGGCTTATTGGCCCATACGAGGCATCTCCTATCTAAACACAAAGATTAATCCAGTGTAATTGGCCTGTTATGTTGGACATTGTCTTCTGTGTTGGCATCGATATGTTCTTGTCTTGTCCTTACTCTCATGGTGGGTAGAGTAAATAGTTCCGTGATTTGGGTGTTCATGGTAGGTCGCTCTATTCTTATGTGAATTGCCTCAAGAATTTGTAATCTTCTTGAATCTTGGGTTTTGTCTATTATGCAAGTATTCTTGTTCAACATTTCTCTTGTTAGAGTAATGTCATGGGCTTGTCTCATGTGATTCCTAGGGGCACCAGATTGAAGATGGCATGTCAAACGCCTCGTCAGCTTGGTCGACGTCATACCTATGTACTTACATTGAAGGTTACATCCTTCGTGGGGGCAAGTGTACATGTATACAACGCTTGACTGCTGTAGAGGGTTCTCCGTCGGCTTCGGGCTGTTTTTGATAAGGAGTTCGGAAGTCTTCTTGGTTTTGTAGAATATTATCAGGTTTATGTTTTGGTTAGGAGTAGTGCTTTTTACTCCTTTACGGATTATTTCTTTCATTATTCTTTCCTCTTTTATATGTTCACTGTGCATGGTTGATTTGTAATATAATTTTATTGGGGGTGTTGTGGTTTCTGTTCTAGGTTCTGAATTATACCAACGGTACAAGTGTCTTCTTATAGCAGCGTTTATTTCCGCGTTGCTATATCCGTTGTTCACCAATACCTGAGTTACTCTTTCAAACTCTCTACTCACGTTGCTCCATTCAGAGCAGTGGGTAAGCGCTCGACGAATATAAGCATTGAGAACACTGGCTTTGTATCTTTGGGGGCACTCACTTCTACCGTTCAGGAATAATCCTATGTTGGTGGGCTTGGTATATACGTTGGTGCTTAAAGAGGTTCCTGTTTTTGTTATTAGTACATCCAAGAATGGCAGACTGTTATTTTCACTATTTTCATGTGTAAATCGGAGTACTGACTCTCTCTCTAGGTGTCTTTTTAGGTCAATTAGTTCATCTGAGTCTTTTACTATTACGAATATGTCATCTACATAACGGCAGTATACAGTTGGTTTTTGTCTGCTACTGAAGACTCTATCTTCGATGGTTCCCATATAAAAATTAGCAAATAAAACTCCTAAGGGGGAGCCCATTGCTACTCCGTCTATTTGTAAATACATGTCTCCTTGTGGACTGATGAAAGGGGCTTCCTTTGTACATGCTTCGAGAAGACTTTTCAAGTGTGGCTCAGGTATGTCTAATTACACATACCTGAGCCACACTTGACATACCTGAGCCACACTTGAAAAGTCTTCTCGAAGCATGTACAAAGGAAGCCCCTTTCATCAGTCCACAAGGAGACATGTATTTACAAATAGACGGAGTAGCAATGGGCTCCCCCTTAGTAGTTTTATTTGCTAATTTTTATATGGGAACCATCGAAGATAGGGTCTTCAGTAGCAGACAAAAACCAACTGTATACTGCCGTTATGTAGATGACATATTCGTAATAGTAAAAGACTCAGATGAACTAATTGACCTAAAGAGACACCTAGAGAGAGAGTCAGTACTCCGATTTACACATGAAAATAGTGAAAATAACAGTCTGCCATTCTTGGATGTACTAATAACAAAAACAGGAACCTCTTTAAGCACCAACGTATATACCAAGCCCACCAACATAGGATTATGCCTGAACGGTAGAAGTGAGTGCCCCCAAAGATACAAAGCCAGTGTTCTCAATGCTTATATTCGTCGAGCGCTTACCCACTTCTCTGAATGGAGCAACGTGAGTAGAGAGTTTGAAAGAGTAACTCAGGTATTGGTGAACAACGGATATAGCAACGCGGAAATAAACGCTGCTATAAGAAGACACTTGGACCGTTGGTATAATTCAGAACCTAGAACAGAAACCACAACACCCCCAATAAAATTATATTACAAATCAACCATGCACAGTGAACATATAAAAGAGGAAAGAATAATGAAAGAAATAATCCGTAAAGGAGTAAAAAGCACTACTCCTAACCAAAACATAAACCTGATAATATTCTACAAAACCAAGAAGACTTCCGAACTCCTTATCAAAAACAGCCCGAAGCCGACGGAGAACCCTCTACAGCAGTCAAGCGTTGTATACATGTACACTTGCCCCCACGAAGGATGTAACCTTCAATGTAAGTACATAGGTATGACGTCGACCAAGCTGACGAGGCGTTTGACATGCCATCTTCAATCTGGTGCCCCTAGGAATCACATGAGACAAGCCCATGACATTACTCTAACAAGAGAAATGTTGAACAAGAATACTTGCATAATAGACAAAACCCAAGATTCAAGAAGATTACAAATTCTTGAGGCAATTCACATAAGAATAGAGCGACCTACCATGAACACCCAAATCACGGAACTATTTACTCTACCCACCATGAGAGTAAGGACAAGACAAGAACATATCGATGCCAACACAGAAGACAATGTCCAACATAACAGGCCAATTACACTGGATTAATCTTTGTGTTTAGATAGGAGATGCCTCGTATGGGCCAATAAGCCTTCTGCAGCCCCTATGTTTATCCCTTATGTATCCCCCCATGTTTTCACCTTCATTGTATTATCACCTGACCTAATGCGGGTATAAAATCAACTAGTATTGTAAGATCTGTTCACTTGAGAATGAACCATGGAGGTTCGAAACGTCGTGCAAATTATACAAATAAGTGTAATACACTCTATAGTAAATCACTTCTTTTCTTCACCTTAAAAGTACGAAAATGAGTTTTGGAGAACTCCTATTTCAATTAAGCCCTGATGCTAAGAAAATAGTTAGAGGGATAGAAGCCCTAAACCAGAAAATAATAAATACAGAATATGCGGTCATATTCAATGAAACATATATATATATATATATATATATATATATATATATATATATATATATATATATATATATATATATATATATATATATATATATATATATATATATATATATATATATATTAAAAGAGGGTGAGGATATATTCTGCATAATGCAATAATGCAGAGCCAGCATGGAATAAAAGTTCTCCAACTCTGCATATAGCTGCTGAAAGACCAGGGGGTTGGCATCCACATTAATGAAGCGAGATACAAGGAAAGACAAGATCAATATCACATACATGAAAGAAAGATGAAACAAGGGACCGATGAACATCACATGTAGCAGCAGCTGTTGCCATTGGGACAGAAGCTGTCATCAGCGGGATGGGTGCAGTAGTGTGTAAAGATCACGCGTCATTTGGTCAGACAATGTTACGGCCCTCTCGGGTCGCAACCGGGTTCTTACTCTGATGTTAGTAGAGTAAGGGTATTCGGCCCCAAGCTAGTAGTGGCTTTCAAGGGATGTGATCCGTAACGCAAGTAAAATAAAAGGGGAAGGGAAATAAAGGCAAAAACTTAATAATATAATTACCGTCACCAATAAATATATATAAGAAGAGGGGGGGGGGGGGTATAAACACTATTATATACACTGTTGTCTTCTTCTGAAGACTCTGGATCTTCACGGTGCTCATGATGCCAAGCTCCTGGTGCTCTTGTGGCCTCACAACGAATCCTTCGAGAATCTTGAGTCTACCCCGGCTACAGGCCAGCCAAAGCACAGTTCCACTGGGGGCACCGTCGTGGAGGCCGTCAACCACAAGTCCAGCAGATAGCTGGCAGGTTCCAAATCAGCGACGCTGGTTAGGCCACTCCACGATCGATATTAAGGTAGCGAAACCCTAGTCAGGAGCCTCGTGTGACACCACAGATCACTCTCCTTGCCACAACTCCCCAGTGGTTAAGCGTCTCCACCAGTCAGTCCCGGATATGGCAATCCCTCAACTGCCACTTCACAGGCAGGTCAACACCACAGTGTTCATCCGGGGGCGACTCACAGCTGCTGCAGCAAACACTTGGAGATGAGACGACTGCCTTGGGTAGACTGACTCAACTTCCATTACAGCAGTCCCAGGTCGACTCTGTAAGCAGACACGTCATCAGTAACAGGGACACACTAAAGCACCTCACTTACAGGCTTAGACACAAACGCCCGACGTATCCATTCCATAGATGGCGTTGCTGTCTAAGCTCCACCTCACCAGAGGTCAGCGGCGGCTGTGTTACGAGCTAATCAGGACTGGAAACTAGCCCTTGTGGCCAGTACACCTCGTCCTCACCAGGTGTCGTCGTCCATTTGGAGGGGGTTTCGGGAGCCGACCCACAGATGGCGTGGTTGTCTCTACTCCGGGCTCGGACGCTGGATTCGGGTCCGTAACAGACAATATTGTCAATCTGTCAGAATTTATCATCAGTGGATCAGGAACTGTCATTAGGAGGTCAGAAGCTATCGTTAGAGAGACAAAACTTTCGTCAGTGAGTCAAGCGAGTGACGCGTGCAGGTACTGCGGCAATACCCAGCAGGTGGTGTTGGAAATATCCAATGCTTATTTCTTAATATTTAATACTTTAATAAAAATTCTTTTACTAACAATTATATTTAGAAATACTTCCTACTAGTAGTGTAATAATATTAATATATTCCCTACTGCGTAATAACCACGCCAAAATTTCCTACTATTTATGTCAACGTGGCACCAGAAAGTCCGCCTCAGGGAATATTTTAAACATATCTGTGGATCAAATAGAGTCCAGTTAATTACTTTCGTTTATTAAGGATAATCGTTTATTAATGAGTTTACTTTAATTAGCATATTACCGTTTACTGTAATTCATTTATCCAGCTATATTAGCTGTTCCAGTGAATAATACTGTAATGTAAAATAATTTCCCCTCTAAATCTTTCTCGTTTATTTAGCGCAGTCTAAATTAATTCACTTGAATTACGAGAAAATATACTGCAACATAATAAATTTATTTCTGACGTAAATGTTCGTCATATCCACTTCCTCCCATACCTAAAATTAAATGAATAACGTAGTTTAGGCTCGAGGCCCCCACTGGGAGCTATTGCACGTGCCCGAGATGGAAGGAGGAGAGCGACGGCAGCCATATTTTCTGGCAACAAGCTGTGTCTAGGAGCTCGCGTATTTCACCAGCCCGTATTTGCGTCATCCATGCATCAGAGGATGTCGGAGTGCTGGAATGAACTCCTGATCTATCAGGCACTCGTCTCGGCGAGCATAATTACGATAAGTGCTACTAACATTTGGTAAATTGTGTCCACAGATTATCAAACTTGTAGGTTGCTCGTCTTCAATATTAATACGTCAATATATATGGAATCAAAATAACAAAAGGTGAGTCCCATGCTAGATCGTGTTCTCATTCTTATTCAGAAATAGGTGTGAATCTAAATTAGTTTAGGCATATCTTACAGTTTTGACCGTATTTCAGCTTGTGCCATAGCGACAAGGCGGGAGATACCCTCCACCTTAACGCGTGGTCTAAGACAGCCTGTTTGGAAGAGTATTCTTGACGTGACTGTCCTGAAGCGTACATCAATTTTTCAAATACACCTAAGCTGCTGTTCATTTCTTATGTAATAGATTATTAACATTTAATTAATTATTGATCTTCAATATAAGATCATATATTTACTAACCATTTATATTTTTTCCATGTAATTATTCTTGAAAACTCAATGGCCAAAAACTCAATTTGATGCATATTAGCATCTATTTATTTTGCAAGTGACGGATTAGTTTCTTTCTACTATTTCAACACCCCCAAAGAATGTGGAGGGATTTGGCTCTATAATTTAATTATTATTCTACAGTTCACTTAATGCTCTCGCATTATATTTTTAATTATTTTCGAGATTCATAGATCACTGGTTCTCTAATTCATTACAATTAATATATTCATTACTCCCATAAAGGGAGTGGTCCTTCGATATTATAAAAATCATTATTATTATTAATATTCTACAGCCATATATTCGCACACCCTTTTTGGTCAACTTCGGACCGGATAAACCATAATTAATATTAAAACCCATACATTTTACGGATACAGTATATTAACCCAAATTACTGGTCCTATATAATTAATTATATTCAATTAACCATTTACTAACCCTGACAACATTATACTCTTTAGAAAGTATTGTCAGGTGTTAGGATATTATATACAGCAGTAAAATACCTGCCACACAACAATTAATAACCTTGTGTTAATTAAATTTCTTATACACGTATTTCCTACAAGTGTGTATATATACTATATATCAAATTACACAAAACTCCCAAAAACACAGAACAATTATATTCACATTATTGCACCATTTGTGTATTGATGACAACCTAAAGAGGTAGGATTTTAGACTGTAATTGTACTCAGGTATGTACAAATCCAGCTTAAACTATTTAGCTATTTTCCTAGGTAGGATAAAATTTAACTAGACCTGTGCTAGACAGTACTGGTGTATATATATTATTTTACATTGTGCTGATCCGAGCAGGGTGGGACCTATTCGTATTAATTGTGTAATTTCCCATTATTTCGTGTACCTTTTGATTGCTACTAAAGTGTCACTATACCAACTAATGGTGATAATTTAAGAGCTAACTGGACATACTACCATAGTGGCACTCAAGTATCACTCAGATCTTAGCTAATCCTGTTAGGTAGGTTAGCTAATGTCTAACGAGGTATAATTAAAAAACAGCTTAACCAAGAAATTAAATATTAGGCTAATAATAACCATACCTGCTCTACATATGCGAGAAAGTACCATAGCTGTCAATAAATAGCTATATAAGACCTATATGGCTGAAACGCATTGTGAAAGAATGAAGATCCCTCAGCTAGTTTTCCTAGTTTTCTAGATTAGGCTAATCGCTCTAGGGACTCTAGACAAGAAGTTTTCAAACTAACATACACTTATGGGGTGTTGGATGAAAGCTCGTGTTATGGACTATCATTTAAGACTAATTAGAAGTCTGTGATTGCACTGTAGAGAGAGTTACAGAGTTTTTCCTGTTTCTGTGAAATGGGATGAGAGTTGAGAGTGAAGTGGTATGAGAGGATATTTGTCTCAACGGATTTTTAGAGGTAGGGGGACAGTGGGGTGAACGTCGCCCCCCCCCCCCACTATGTGAGACATTGCGCCACGGTCTTTAGGCCTCCCCCTTCTTGGGACGTCACAGGACGCCACAGGGTGAGGGGCGCATGTGATTGGTGGCGGCATCCTCGCCCCTAGCTGAGTTTTGGTGCGAACAGCTGTTTTTGGTAGAGGCACCTTGAGTTGTGTCGGCTTTGTGCTGATTGGTCAAGACAAGGTAGGGGGGGAGAGATGGGCATTTGAGTTTTCCTAGCCCGCCAAATCGTCAGTTTGAGCTGGGCGGCAAGCTGAGAAGGTGACTTTGGGTGGAGGTGGCAGCCTGCCACCTCCGACCCCATTAATCGCTGTGTCATCCTGATTACTCGTTGTGCAGGGCACTCCTGCCATCCTGGGTTGTGTCAAGGCCAAATTTGCGTGAAATTGGGGCCAATGAGTACGGAAGGAACAGTAACAAGCTAAGAGACAGTTTACAGTGTTCACCATGAGGCAGCTGTCAGGCCTCATGGTGCATCAGATTGATCACATCGGGTCCGAGTATCCTGTCGAGTGTTAATGGACAATTGGTGGAATATGGGCAGTGTAATTTTGGTGATATTACAGGCCCCTGTTGGACTTTAAATTCCACCTTGTTTGGTCTGCCATGTGGTGATGCCACGGGCCATTGTCACCCCAGTGTACGAGTGAGGCATGCTCTGGTATGGTGGGGTTGTAGGTGATCCCCCATCCACGTGTGTATGCCTGTAGGCGCCAGCCAGCCAGCCTGAGGCAAGTCTCATGTGCGCACCACCCATGCGCCGGCCAACCCCTAGGCCACCCGCGTGCTGGCCACCCCAGGCCACCCCCGCGCCACCCCAGCGCCACCCCCGCACGCCAGCACAGCCCGGGTGGGGCGCTGTGACGTCCCGCACTACTCGTGGCCACCTCCCCCCCTTAGGGCCATGCAGTGGCCACATGCTTTGGCCACTTTCTCTGGACATCCTAGGGCCACACCTAGTCGACGTACGAGGAGCGAGCTAGGCGTTCTACAGCCAGTGAGGTAGTGACCGGGAAAATGAAATGATTGTTGAGGATATGAGTAAACGTGAATACAATAATCATAGTGTACCAGTGTCTCAGGACTAGTGGAAATTCTGGTAAAAGCTGTGTTGTCCCATAGCCCTGCCAGGCTAGGGAAGCAGCTGAGAGGCAGCTGTCTGTACTGACGTCCAGGTGACTGGTTGGGAGGTTCCTGGAGATGGATGTTGTACACGGTACCACACAAGTAGTTATATATATAGTTATATATAATGTGTGTAGACCAGGGGTGGGCAACCTCTGGCACGCGTGCCAAACTTGGCACGCCGATGACTTGTCTCTGGCACGCAAGAGCATAGGTTACCCTAAGCACAGATGCAAGCACATGTTACCCTAAGCACAGACAAAAAAAAACTACTTTCCTTGGGGTATAAGCTTACATGCCATGACAGTATATGTACGTCCTGGTGGTGAAGAGGTTTAAGCTCTACGAAGCTAAAGAGGTCTCAAGAAAAAGAAGTTGATCTTGTTGCCATAGTTACCTTCTTTTTTTACGTCATCGATCATGCCGATGTATGATGATTCCCCTCTATTTACTTTGGCTCATATTTTATGTAATAAGCCTTTCTAACCTAAAGGCTGCACCCATAACCATAGTGTACACTGACAATCATATCTGTGAAGGCAAAATACGCCATGTCTGCCCACCTTTAAAAATTAATTTCGTAAACTTTGAATTTAAACCCCCACAACATCTCCCCCCCCCCCCTAAACCTCATGTGTTTGAATGCCGCCAGACTTCAGTTTGACGCATATTAATTAAACTCACTTTACTATCTAAATCTAAAGCATCTTCACCTTCGAAAGCTAAAGAAAGATAAGAATTCTTATCCTCTCCCCTTCTCTCCATTGACGGCCGTAATATAACCAGTGAAATCAACAGTCCCCCACCCCCATGAAGTCCCCGTAATGAACACATGTTCAGACGATCTCAGACTCGTAACTCTCTCTCGCAGTCTTGCTTCGTAGTGTTTCTCACAGTTGCTCACTTGCCTCCTCCCCGAGAAGACGGTCAGTACTTCATCTCCAGGGGAAAATTATTCCCCTTATAAATCAATAACTTTGTGAAACTCAATGTCATTGTAAGAATAGTCTTAATCCTTAAATTCACACGTACTCGCTCGCCTGTTCCCTAAGAACAGAGCTGACATAAGCAAGATGTCACCGACTCAACGATGTTTCGCCACAACACACCACACAAACACACAAAAACGGGTTTTGTCTATCGAACCAAGTGAAGTCTTATAAACTCTTGGCATAAGTACTCAATGCCTAGGAAGTAGTGTCTTTGTGATAAGCGGCTGCTGGTGTTGTTTCTGGAATTATGTAAAATAAAGAAAACCCTCGAATTTTCATAAAAGAAAAAAAAAATCCTCTGAAGATTTTTATTATGTTCATTGTCTCGTCACGCTTACCTCAAACATTGGCTTATTAAACTTATTGATTGGTATTAGAATAAACGTACGTATACTTTACTACAAAGTTTGTGTGTGCTATAATATTAACAGGAAATAAATAATTCTTTAAATACTCGCATTTCAGTAGAAGTAGGCTAATTCATTTCTCGTCACTGCACTTCACAACGACAACACAATCCGTTATCATTGCTATTCATTGGAGTTACTCATCATATACTATTTTGACTTACTTTTGGTCTTCCTTCTCTTCCATGCATATCAATATATTACTTATTTTAATTTCATGCCCTTTACAGATTGTACAGAATGTCACCACCACCAGCTAAGAAACGATGTCAGTCAAATGAAGAGGATATTAGAGAATTTAAGGAATACTGGACTGAAAAGTTTGGCATGATTAAGAAGGATGATATAGCTTTATGCATTTTCTGTTCTGACACAGTTGTTTGTAGAACTTCTTCTGTAAAGAGACATTTTGAAAATGTTCATAAGAACTTAAGCAATAAAACTGAGGAGGAACAAAGAGAATTAATTTCTCGTGAACTGAGCAAGACAAAAACACAAGCTGAAACTTTTATGAATTATTTTTCAGGTAGGCCCAGTTCCAACTTAGTTGCTGCTAGTTTTGAAGTTTCAAAAGTTATTGCCCAACACGGAAAGCCTCTCTGTGATGGGGAGTATATTAAAGAAGCTTGGCTAGAATGTGCACCTTTTCTTTTTGACAACTTTTCAGAAAAGAAAAAGATTATACAGCGCAATAAAGATTTGCCTGTGAGTAGGAAAACAGTTAAGGATAGGATACTTAAGTTGGAAAGAAATACAGCTGAACAATTGACAAAAGATTTGTCTTCATGCAAGTTTTTTTCTATTTGTGTTGATAAATTTGTGTTCGTTGGCTTAGCAGAGGCTTGGTTCTGAAACGACTTATTGAATGCTTAGATGAGATAAACCTCTATTTGAACGACCAACAAGTGTCATACCATGAAATTTCTGACATCGTGTGGGTTTGTAAACTGATGTTTTTTGCAAATTTTTGTGAACATTTAAATGAATTGAATATTAAGTTACAGGGCTCTGGTAAGACACTTGATGTTATGTTTTGTTACATAAAAGCTTTTGAAATGAAGCTTAAAGTTCTTAAGAGGGATGTAGATAATGAGAGATTTAGATACTTTCCAAACCTAAAGAGGTACATCAGTGATCTAAAAGATGACAGAACAGACCACAAATGTCTTCAAAAGCTGTTTGTAAACATCATCGAGTCAACAGTTTGGCAGTTCTCTACAAGATTTGCCAAATTCAGAGAACTGGAAGACACAGTAAAGTTCATCAAGTTTCCAGACAGCATCAAAATGGATGAACTAAACTTGCAAATGTTTTCATGGATAGATATGGATGATTTTGAGATGCAGTTGATTGAATTTCAGAGTAGCTCAATTTGGAAGCAGAAATTTGTTGACCTTAGAGTTGACTTGGAAAATATTGAAAGAGAGAGATTAGAGATGAAAGTAACAAAGAGAAATGCGGAAAACGAAGTATTAAGGACTTGGAATACTATTCCAGAAAATTATGTCTGTTTAAAAAACCTTGCAACAGCATTGTTAACCATGTTTTCGTCTACATATGCTTGCGAATCTTTGTTCTCAATTATGAACTTTGCTAAGTCTCGTAACAGGAGTAGCATGACAGATGAAACTAGCGCTGCATGCATATCTCTCAATGTTACTAAATATAAACCCGATGTAAAATCTCTGTCATCAGTTATGCAGCAGCAGAAGTCTCACTGACAGTATATAAAAGGAGTCAACAAGTTTTTTATCTGTTGTATTCTATTAAAGTCACAAAAGCTTAAAGGCTGTTGAAATGTACTTCTAAAGGTTAAATAAAAAAAAAAATCTCGTTTTTTTATACTATGTTTTACTGCACTGAGGTAATTTATTATTTTTTTGTTTAAAAAGTTCTTAAGAGATACCAAATATGTTCTAAAAAAATGGTTGGCACGTCGAAAAAGTTTGTGTCAGAGTCTTGGCTGATTTTGGCACGCACTCTCAAAAAGGTTGCCCACCCCTGGTGTAGACTGACTCGAGTATGTAACCAGTCAGTGTAGAGATTTATCATATAAGTGATCCAGTCTGTCGATTCTATATAATCGTTCAGACTCGATTAATGCCATAGTGCCACATGTTAATTATATCATTACAGAGGTAGGCAGGCCAGTGTTGCAGGGATGTCAGTGGATACCCTGAGGTCTGTGTAGTTATGGATACATTTTTCTGGTGATATAATTTTCATTGATTATGTGAATGCCATTTCCATGTGTTCATTTGCATGTTTCTGTATGTACTGTGTTGTGTGGTGAGTCAGTAGAGAGATTGCTGTCTGATTGCCTAATGATGTCATTAGCATGTGGGGTATGCTGACGGCATTATTATGCTGTAGGTTTGTGCAGTGTTGTTATCAGGTATACAATATTATTGCCCTAGGAACTGTGTTGAGGCTTTAAGGGACCCCTTTGAGTATTCAGGGGAATTCACAGTACTTAATGAGAGCAGGCAATTTATTTGTTAATTGCTTAATTAAGAGAATTAGCGCCAGCTGTCCGCGTAACGACGGTATTTTATATTAACGTAAATTGCCTTGCTAAAGTAGTTGTGATTGCTCACAGTAGTCCCTTGCAACGGTTGCGAGATAAGGGGGGCAGTAATATTAGTATACTCTTGTTGTGCCTAACTGTGTATCATTACAGTATGGGTACAGCAATTAACGAGTTGCAGTAGCCGCAACCGTATGTGGGCTGTGCATTTATGTTGTTATGCATGCCATTGTAAGTGTGACCTATGTAACACTGGGGTTACTTAGTTTTTTTAAGTTGTGTTGAGGACTTAAAGATTCAGCAAGTTAATTATAGGGTAATTAACTGGATAAGGGGTGCACACTTATTGTTGAGTGAGTGAGAGCTGTTAAGGAGAGCAGTGTTGAGCTTGTTGAGATACGTTTCCAGTGCAATTAATTGTTCGTGTGACAACTAATTGACCACTCTAGCTAATTATGTAATTAGCATTCTCATCATGAATTCACGTAGTGGGAGAGGATCTGTCAGAGTCTGTCAGTATTTGTGGTAACGTAATTTGCTCGAGACTAATTACCTTTCTGGGGTAGAGCAATTAGTGGCTCATGATAATTAGTGGAGGAATTAACATCTGGAGTCTTGAGGACTCAGATGACTCGGTAAAGCGAGGTCATGGAGCTAGCATAAATTGTTATATTGATCATATCGTGTCTGATGACATTGGATTAAGATGCACTCATATTAATTAGGGGAGTAATTAACTCCTCTCCCGTGAATTCACAGTGTTTGATGAGACCTGCTTAGGCAGTGCGGAGTGAGACGTATTTATGTTGATTAATTATCGGTCCTGGTGACAGTTAATTAATTGCTCGGGGTTAATTAGGGTAATTAACAGTCATTAAAGTAAATTTTGACATAGACTGTTGAGAAGCTACCAATTTAGGGTAGGCTTAGTTAACATAACTCAATTGGGATGTAATTAGTGGTCCGTTTGACTTTAATTAAGAATTACTCACTGAATACTTGCAAGGAGTCAAGTGTGATGTAATACAAGAGAGACTTTGAGTTATTGTTAACAAGTTGACTTGTGTTAAAGGAAACAAGTGTTAATGATTAACGTAGAGTATTATCATGTTGTTGTCTAAGAAAGACAATTGTTTGTGATTAACGTAGCACTTTGTTGCTGACTGCTGTGATCAGTCAATTAACGTAATTAATCACATAATCAATTTTGTAATTGATTAAGGCAATTTCTTTTGTTTATCGTCTGGTGACGAGAGTAAAGTAACTTAGGGATTGCTAGAGCTGTGTCTCAGAATCTCACCTTGCCTGGCTTTGTTTACTGTTTACAATGCAACTCCTTGCAGGGAGTTGCAAAGAGTGTTCACATTAGGTTGTGATAGGGGCAGTCACTGTTGGACTACCCGCCAAGTTACGGGGGTCACTCCTGTTATGGTTGGAGGACCCTGAAGATTGTGATTATAGTATCTGTTACCGTGAAGCCGTGACAATATTGATTGCAAGCTTGTGTCATCAGTGGGCATCCATCATTGTTCAGTTAGTTCACTGGTCAGCCCGAAGTGTCAGCAAGATGGAGACTGCTGTCATTTCTCGAGGGGCTGTTGAATAGCTGTGTTGTAATTGCCACTGGATGGACATTAACGTAACGAGTCACTCTGTAGTGTAACTTAGTCTGTGATATTTTTTTGATTTGCAATATTGCGTCGTCAGTGGGCACACCTGTGTTCAGGTTAGTTCAGTATGTAGCCCCACAGCATGGGTTGCTATTTAGCTGTTTGTTATCGTGCCACTGGATGGACATTAACGTAACGTAAACTCGGTAATGTAGTAGTTAGTCTCTTGTTATTAATAAATTGTTTATTTTATAGAAAACGGTCTTTGATGTCAACCCTTCAACCATTCTTTTCCACCCATGTTCTGCTTTATACGATTGAATGTTGATGTGATCTTTTGATATGACGGCTGTTCTTGGGAATTCGAATTCGAATTCATAGCGCCACATCAAATATAAATATTTGATTGTGAAAACCCGTCGGTTACCCTTTATTAGTTTTAACGTCCTGTTTAACTAGGAGGAACCAGCGGCCTATGTGGACAGGTTTTCACCCCTGGTGGTGGAGGCCTGGCGGTTTGCTCCCGCTTTTCCTTTTTCTATTGGACTCATGCTTAACTGCCGTGAGCAGCCTTTAAACTTGTAGTCCACCTCTTAAGGGAGGTAGGCGTAGAAAAAAATCTCACACCCTCAGCCAACATGGCTACACCAGAAAAAAACTGGAAGAATCTTGAAAGACCTTCAAGCTCACTTGACAAGGCTGCTCAACAAATGTGACAACTGGTTAGAAACAGATCCAGTTCACATCATCTGGTTAGGAATATCCACAAAGGTGGCTAGCCAAAAATTTGACCTAAGTAAAGGGAATAATTGAGTCTTATAGACATATACTTCTTGCCGGTAATACTGACCTAGATCAAATATATTTGATTGAATCTGACCTTGCCAAATATGAAGACAAAATTCAGCCCAAGTTAGATCATTATTACAAAGTGCTTGCAACACAAAATGTTTCTACTGGGTTGGAACACCTTCAAAGTTTACCTATACCAAAGCAAGTACCCAGCTCTTCAGATAAAATAAATGAGCTACCTCAAGATGAGGATATTCCTCTAATAAAATTAGATCTTTACACTGGATCCATAATTGTAGTTAAACCTTCAGTTTCTACAGTCTCATATAATACAACTTCACGTAATAGTACATTAACAGAATCAGAACCATTTTCAGAAAACTCATCCATATACTCTATGGATTCTGTAAATTCAATACATGATGCTACTAAATTAATAAGCCTCCCAAATGAACCCCAGAGAAACAAGTGAAGCTGCAATTGAAGATGAACCTGCAACAGACAGTGAAGCTAAAACAGAAGATGAAGATGCAGCTGTAGCTGCAACAGCAGTTGAAGTTGGATTAAAAGCTGAACCTGAAGTAAAAGCTGAAGCTGAAATTAAAGCTGAGGCTAAGCAAAATTAGTGATGGTCTTAATCACTTAAACTTGCCTCATAGAGGTGATGCTGAACCTATTAGCATTAATCAAGCCATCCAGTTCCAACAAGTGCTGACAATGAGAAGATTATCATAAATCTCGTGCACCAGCAACTGGACTGATCTCAACCAGATCAATCAGTTGACTCCTTACAAGACTTTAATTTACAGCTCGAGTCACTGTTATGATCCTTCAGCAGAGAAGTGGATCAACCTACTGCTGATTGAATGACTGAAATTATAATCCAGAGAAAACATGTCTAGCTAGGTGCTAAATTAATTATATTCATACCAGAATGGACATGTCCTGTCAATGCAGGATATATTAACAAGTTTGTTTAATATAGTAAATAATAAACAAGCAAAACAGGCACTCAATGCTTATTCTGAATCCACAGACACTGTACCCACATCAAGTTCCTTAATTGAAACTTCTAAAGTGACGCAGTCATTAGGTAACAAGGGTACTAATAATCAATGTAAAACCTACAGGTCAAATACTGATTTATCAGTGAGACCTAAGAGTCTAATAAGTGCTCCCAAGAGCCCAAGTGCTCCCAAGAGCCCAAGTGCTCCCAAGAACCCAATAATTACTCCCAAGAATACAACAAGTACTCACAAGAGACAAACTAATAAACACATGCAAGCAACAAAACCTTCAAAACCTGTAGACAATGTTTCACCTAAACCAGTGAATATTAAACATGCTGTAGGCTGGGGGGTTATGTTTGTTTTGTCATCAAAAAGATTCTCTGTACAAATTATCCTAATAAAGATACCAGAGTCAGACGACTCCAACAGTTACACAAATGTACTAGGTGTCTCAAACCACATAATACTAACAGCTGTGAAACCCCACTGAACACCTGCAATAGATGTAGAAGGGGCAAACATCATGCTGCATTGTGCAAATTTGTCAAATCAAATTATTCCAACTCTTGGGTAGGAGGTAGAGAATCTACACAAGTACAGTGCTGTAAGGTACGAGAAATTTACAGCGCAATATCACCAGCATCTAAAGTTGATGCAATAGTGTCCACTGCCCAACTTCAAGTAAAGAATAAAGAGGCCAAGATTTTCATTCGAGGCCTATTCGATCAAGGGTCCCAGAAAGCCTTCATTACCCAGAAAGCGGCAGAGGCATTTAAATCAAAACCAATCATACAGGTAAACCTGTCAGGGTTCATGATAAATAGAGAACCCCAAGAATACTCATTAGTACAACCGCTCGTACGCCTAGGTGGTTATGTCAGGTCTATTCAGGCCATAGTTGTAGATCAAATCCCATTTGACCTAAATATTTAGGGTCTAGGGTACACAGCCAAATTCCAAGCAGGAAAATGAAATTAAATTGGCTGACAACCAGCTAATGTCTGACCGCCTTAACAATGTAAATCTACTAGTAGGAGCAGACTACTACTACCAGTTTATTAATGGTCATGTTAAAAAACAGAGCATGAATTTGCTCAAATCTGAAGGTGGCTACCTACTTACAGGTAAACTTTTAAACCCGAACAAGCCTATGCCTGATAACAACAATATTAATAAAAAATAATCAGCAGTAAATTAATTCTCCAGCAACAAGCCTAAAGGAGAAATCCAGCTGAGTAATAAACCCAGATTGAGTCTGGTACAATTAATATTCGCCGAGATGTTTCTATGAATCTCAGTGGAAAATCAGTGGTCTGCAGCCTAAACAGGTGCATGTCACAGCGACCAAGTCTCTGACTCCACTGTAGACCCAGAATTATTTTCGACAATAATAATTGACCACACTCAGTCTCCCCATGTAAATTAATAAAATTAAACTAGAGATTCTAGCACCCAATGAATCTAGCAGTTCCATGAAGTCATCAAGAAACTTCTATACCTGCAAATTCACCAGGACCAAAGTCCAGTCCAAGGCCCAAAATAATCTAGCACTTAAGGTCTCCCAAGAAAACCTTATATCAGTCTTAACCAGACAACTATATTTATTCAAAGTTTTCTGCACTAGGATTCTAGTGATTTACCTGCATTAGTTTTGACTGAGCTGTTTTCTTTTCGCTTCTGCTCTTAAGCAAACTTAGGAACGTTTTTGTAGAAGCGCAGCACGAGCAAGATTGCAAACTTGCAAATTTGTAAGTGAACATATAACAGAACTATTAAACCGTGAAACGTATAAGTTGGGATAATCCATTACAAATTATTTTCCAAGCAAGATTGTTTGTAGTAACAACATTAATTTTTTCCAGCAACCTTAGGTTTCCCATCATTTAATGAATTATTATTAAATTTTAAGAATTGTGACTTAACATGCTTAATACGAGTAGGCTTACTGCTCACCCATAAATCTTCAATTGATTCTGTGCTTAGTTATCCCTCAAGAAGAATCCTGCAATTATTTAACCTAAACAAACGAGTAGAATCAACTTGCTCACCTGTGAATTAACATGATAATTTGAGCACATTATTGTTTGCCGTGATAATTTGAGCCTATTATTACTCCCCACAATAATTCAAACGCCTAATGCTCACCATGATATATGAACGCCTTATTGCTCCCCACGCTAATTCGAGCACATTGTTGCTCAACATGATCATTTGGGCCTATTGCTCATGATGATCACTCGAGCATATTATTGCTCGCCATCATCATTTGAGCGTATTATTGTTCCCTAGGGTAATTCAAGCGCATTATTGTTCGTCATGATAATTCGAGCCCATTATTGCTCCCCCACGATAAATCAAATGTCTAATGCTCACCACGATAATTGAACGCCTTATTGCTCCCCACGCTAATTGAACGCCTTATTGCTCCTCACGCTAATTCGAGCACATTGTCACTAACCATTATCATCGAGTCCCTTGTTGCTCATCATATGAGCCCCTTGTTGCTCTCCATCATCATACGAACCCTCTGATGCTCATCATATGAGCTCCTTGTTGCTCACCATCATACGAGCATATTATTACTCACCGGAATAATTCGAGCCCTTATTGCTCGCCGTGATAATCTGAGCCCTTATTGCTCACCGTGATAATCTGAGCCCCTATTGCTCACTGCGATATTTAGAGTTCATCTTGCTCACTAGGATAACTTGCAACTATTTTTGCTCACCATGATAACTTGCAACTATTATATGGTATACCCAGCACATAGTATACAAAGCAGGTATTATACCCAGCAGATGGTATACACATCGTGAAATATACCCAGCAGGTAGTATACCCTGCAGATAGTATACCCAGCAGTTAGTATACCTAGCAGGTAGTATACCCATCAGGTAGTATACCTAGCAGATAGTATACAAAGCAGATGGCATACCCATCAGATAGTATACCCAGCCGATGGTATACCTAGCAGGTATTATATACAGCTGGTAGTGTACCCAGAAGGTGGTATACCCTGCAGACAGTATACTCAGCAGGTTGAATACCCAACAGGTTGTATACACAGCAGGTAGTATACCCAGCAGGTGGTATATCCAGCAGGTTGTATACCCAGCAGGTAGTATACCCAGCAGGTGGTATATCCAGCAGGTAGTATACCCAGCAGGTGGTATACCCTGCAGGTAGTATACTCATCAGGTGGTATACCCAGCAGCTGGTATACTCAGCCAATGGTATACCCTGCAGGTGGCATATCCAGACGGTGGTATAGCCAGCAGGTGGTATATCCAGCAGGTTGTATACCCAGCAGGTGGTATATCCAGCAGGTGGTATATCCAGCAGGTAGTATACCCAGCAGGTGGTGTATCCAGCATGTGGTATATCCAGCAGGTAGTATACCCAGCAGGTGGTATACCCAGCAAGTAGTATACCCAGCAGGTGGTATACCAAGCAGGTAGTATACCCAGCAACTGGTATACCCAGCAGGTTGTATACCCAGCAGGTGGTATACCCAGCAGGTTGAATACGCAGCAGGTTGTATACACAGCAGGTTGTATAACCAGCAGGCGGTATACCCAGCAGGTGGTATACCCAGCAGCTGGTATACCTAGCAGGTGGTATACCTAGCAGGTGGTATACCCAGCAGGTGTTATACCTTGCAGGTGGTATACCCAGCAGGTGTTATACCTAGCAGGTGGTAAACCCAGCAGTTGGTATACCTAGCAGATGGTATACCTAGCAGGTGGTATACCCAGCAGGTGGTATACACAGCAGGTTGTATACCTAGCAGGTGGTATGTTATACTCAAATTATATGGCAGTTGAGACATAACCAATCACAGGCGAGTAGGCCTCTGACGTCACGCCAGACAGGAGCACCAGCCGTGCTTGCAGCAGGCTCAGTTCTCTCACAGACCCAGAGTAGGTTAGGACCTCGGCTGGCCAGTTATACACCTTGCTGTCTTAATCAATAAAACTACAGAAGTGCCTACTGTGTATAACATTCAACCCAACAAGACAACGAATACTGGTCGCAGCAGTGGGATCCAGAATTATTTTTCTGGAAACGAAAATTCAAGTACCCACATCGCCACATGTTCCAGTCGCCACCACCGCCATCCTGCCACCCACGCATCAAATATTGTGCCAGATCGGGGTCCTGCCATCAACCACTACTCCAGGTCAACGTCTCAGAAGTAAGGGTCAACATTTTCTTGTGAGAACGCTAATTCATCAGTGAGGAGAAAGGAAGATTCCCGCACCAGCCATTTTTGAATCTCGCGCCACGTGGGAACCTGCACCCACCACCACCACCCAAGCCCACATCAACAAGCCTTGTGTGTTGCCTGTACCGTTCCAGCTATTGCAATCATCTTTTACAGCTTCAACTGCTCTGCAGCTGTGTTGTGCAATTTATTGAGAAACAATTGCCGAAAAAAGGACTACAACCATCTGTCTAGCGTCGCCAGCTCCCAGTCAAGATGCCGCAGCGCCACATTGCCTCCTCTCACCACCGTGTCAGCCCCCTGCTACATCATTTTGCAGTGAACTCCTGCCTAGCAAATCGTGCTTCCTCCACCGCCATCGACGCAATATCATGGTCTCAGAGTTTATCTTCGCGCTCCCAACATCAATTCCTAGTGTAGGGTCTCCCGAGCTTCGTGCCACTGCCGCTAGGAGCGCTGCCGTCGCACCAGATTGTAAACAAACCGTGCATGTGCCTCTTCACACGCCTTGTCGCCGTTTTCTTCGTGTTGGCCACTGTTATATTGCAAATCCTGCAGCCCTCAGTTAAGTAATTAAGAACTAAGATATCGTGTGCTATGTTTTAAAGAGGTTTAACGTAAATATATCCACAATATCTTATGAATTAACCATTCAGTGACTTGTTAAATATTGGAGCTGGTTCAGTACTCCACTCCCACAGTTCCCTGAGTGATTTCAACATTCATGCTTCTCAAAGTAATTTCATTGTGCATTAATTGTGTTGATAGTGTTACTAGTAAATTCAAAGTCAAGAGAAGTAATACTTTAAAACAGTCACCCATACCTTTTCTAAGTGGTATTTCAGGAAATAAAGTAAAAGTTCAGGGTGAAATTGACCTCCCACTCAAGTTAAATGATGGCACATTGTCTATAACATGTTTAGTTGTTGACATTATTCATTTTCCTGGAGACATTCTCTTAGGTCTGTACACCATGATTGATGAAAATATTGCATTGTTTCCCCATCGTTGGAACATTAGTATCAAAGACCACGTCATACCATTGTGTAGCATTTATCGACAGGGCCATGAGTTCATCCTCCAATCAGACTACGTTAATTTTGTTGACACCCGCCTTGCTAGCGTAGGTTTGTCAGATCCTTGTCGTGGTAGCATACCCGAGAAAACGGGAACTCGATTGAAGCATCGTACGTGTACAGTTGCTAGGAAGAGTGAGTATCGGGACTTTCTGGAAGGGGACGCCCTAACGGATTCTCGTTGTCTCGCTCGCCTGGCAGTTTCCATCTCTGAAGTCAGTGGTTCCACGGCTACTGACACTGTGCTGCACTCTCATTCTCTCACCAGAATAAGAGTTGAGGTTCAGGGAGTGCCTGAGTTGTCGGATGTGATTGCAGAAAGTGAAACATGTAAAGTGAATGGTACGTTTGTTGAACCCTCCTGGCACACAGTGCAGGATGGTACTGTTACATTATTTATTGCAAACACTAGTAATGCCGACATCCATCTCCAGTCTGGCACCCATGTTGTAGATTTTGCCCATTACTCATTACCGGTGCGAGTTGTGGATGATGTCTCCATGGATCATACTGTTTGTACTCTCATACCAGGAGAACAGGGATCTCAGCCAGAGGTGCAAGCACAACATCTCAGTCCTACTGATTTTCCTGACTCTGTGGCTCAGCTTTTGGAAATTTTGAACAGGAATAGAGCCGTTGTTGCTCTACCAGGAGAAAAGTTAGGTCTCACTCCTCTTATTACACATAAAATTCCCCTTGAACAAGGAACTACGCTTATTTATGTACCAGCTTACCGTCTTCCCCATTCTCAGAGAGCAGAAGCTGATAGACTCATAGAGGAAATGTTACAGAGTGGTGTAATTGAATCGAGTGGAACGCTCCATTGATTCTTGTACCAAAGCGAGATGGGACTTGGAAACCTCTAATCGATTATCGGAAGCTTTACAGAGCAACGATACCTGATCGTTTCCCATTTCCAGTTCTAAATAATTTGTTGCAAAGTATTGATCGAAATAAAGTATTCTCAACATTAAATTTGTTGCAGGAATTCTGGCAAATCCCCCTTGATGAGGAAAGTAAACAATTGACAGCCTTTAGTACTCCCAATGGTCATTTTCATTTCAAAAGAATGCCATTTGGTTTGCGGAGTAGTCCAATAACCTTTTTACGGCTCATGACAAATCTATTTCGTAGATTGATAGGAAGTACTTGTCATGTTCATAGAAAACGGTACCATCCGTTTGTATGTGCTGCGGCTCAGACGCCAGCAGAGAGGTAAACAGGAGAGCATACTGCCCTGCTGGTGGTGGTTTGCCACTGACAGGGTGACGTTTGCTTAGCCATGGGGATGTCTCGCCCTCCAATGACGTGGACGCTGTCAGCTGGTCTGGCGTTTACGGTGCCGGTGGACCATCCATTGGTTGGTGTCGCCCTGGTGGACGTGCTGCATGTGGAGCTGTCGGACCTGGTGGGCATCCAGCTGCTTCAGGGCCACCGTGCTGTAGTCAAGTTCCGCCTCCAGGCTGCCTTTCAGGCGTTTCTCGAGCGGTGTGAGGGGCGTGTTTACCCTCTCCCTGATACTGCTGGCTCCGTTAAGGTAGTGAATCTCAGTGTCACCTTGACGTCTGTGACGGTGCATGGTGCCCCCTTCGAATTTCAGGACGACATTTTAACCTCCTGTTTCGAACGGTTTGGGGCTGTGTTAAGTGTTCGATGGAATAAGGTCGTTGCCGAGCACTGTGTTGGTATGCTTGACGGCTCCCGCACCCTGCCGATGTCGCTGAAGTGTAGTGTACGGTCGTCGATGTCCGTGTTGGGTTACACGCTCCGCTGCCAGTACCGGGGTCAACCGCGCACCTGTTATCGGTGTGGTCACGAGGGTCATCTGGCTGCGGCGTGCGACGTGGGAGCAACTGGTCGAGTGCATGTTCTTCGTGCGGAGGATTTTCTGCCCCTGTTGCGTTCGGACGGTGTGGGTGCTGTGCCTGAGGCGCCTGACTGCCTGTCTGCTGCTCCGCCTGTTGAGGCGGGTTCTCTGGCCCGTGCGACACGTCAGGTGACTGCTGTGGCCCTTGGGGTTGTTGAGCCGGTGTGTGAGGGTGACGGGGCGTCGCCTGCGCTGCGTGTAGTGAAGGGTGTCCCGGTGGAGGTTCATGTCCCACCCCCGCCTGTGGATGTGGTAACGGCTCCCGGGGACGCGGGTTCTGCTGTTTTGGAGGGGGTGCTTCGGCAAGGTGAGGTGCCTGCCGTGCCTGTATGTGTTACCGACTGTAGTTCTGCTCTTTCCATTCCTTTGCAGAAGCGTGCACGTCGGTGTTCTGAGGCTGTTTCCGTGGATGATGTAGATGTGGGTGATGTGGCCTCTGTGGACTCTTCGGACGGTGCGGGTGTGGCCTGTGTGGATGTAAAGATGGTGGCCGTGCCTACGGAGGGGCCTGCTGGGTGTGGTGTGGTGCGGCCTGTCTCGAAGCGTTCGCGGCGGGCTCGGAGTGTGTCTCCCCTTCGTGGTGTGCCTTGGGAGGAGGTGGGGGAGTATGGTGCTCAGCTGGCGTCCCCCGCCGTGGATGATGGTGCTGTGCGGGGCTCCGAAGTTGCTACCTGTGTCCCCCTTCCTGTTTCACCTGCTGTTGGATCCCCGCAGTGGGGGGTTGTCCCTGATGATCGGGACCTCGTCGTGATGTTGCGGAAAGATGTGCGCCGGGGGGCCTCGGCTCCTGTGCCCTGTGGTGGGGTCGCTGCCGCGCCTGCATCCCCTGCTGTTCCCCCTCCTTCATTGTCCCGGTCTGGTGGTTGCCTAGTCCCGTCTGGTGGGGTCGTGCCCTGTGAGGGTCCGGAGTTGAGCCCTTATCGGGATGCCCGGGTGCTTCCGATCCCATGGTGCTCGTCCACTATCTGGGTATCGTCTGAGAAGGTGTTTGTTAATAGGGTGCCGGATAGGATGTCTCAGCGAGGGTACTGCCTGATGGCCGGCTGCCCACCGACCTGTGGGTGATTTGGGAAGCGTACTGCTTGCGCTTTCCGATACGCAAGTTTCCGGAGAAGTATTAGTTCCTGTCTTGTGCACACGGCTACGCCGTGCCTGGATCAGCTGACCGCCGTGACCATGACTCCCCGCCTCCCGGTGCGATGAGTCTCCCTCTAACGTTCGCCTCTGTTTTCGTCGCCACTCCTCTCTCTACGGCCCATCACATCTACCACTTTTGACTTTCTTCTCCTCCTCACCATCAACGCGTCTCCTTACATCTGTCCTGGTGCAGTCATCGGGAGGGTTACCCCTTCATGCAAACTGCACCTATTCTCAAGAAGAAGAAGGAGAGCATTCAGGACGCCACCAGCTTGGTAGCTACTAGTCATGCAATCGTTTATAAGTATTAAAGTCAGTAACCAAGCAATGGCTTTATATCAACCCTACAACCAAGACTTCCTCAGTAACACACAAACACCACACTGGCGACGAGGATGAACTGTGAATGCAGGTATTTGTTCAGCTCAAAACAAGAGAGAAGCATGCTGTCTCGCCCAGGAGGAAGAGATGTCTGTGCGCGCCCTACCGATGCTCTGTGCTAACCAATGCTGTGTGCTAACTAATGCTATGTGCTGCCCAGCTATGTGCTGACAAGCTGTGTACTGAGGAACCTGCGATCCATGTGTGCCGATGCTGTGTACGAAATGACGGTTTGATGCTGTTCACAAAACTCGATGTTTTTTGTACGAAACGATGCTTCTTGCTACAAAATTCATCATGCTGTGAACTCTGCTGTGTTGACAGTGCTGAAAACTCATCAAACAACAACATTGCTGACAACTGCTGTGCAGCTGTAGGTAGGAAAAATACCACACGTACACAAGGCTAGGTAAGAAGTCAGTTGGTGCTATATTGTGCACTGTTGTGAATTTTTGCATTAAAATGCTTGTGTGCTTTGCAAAATGAAAGTAATTTCAGTGAATTCTTAACCAACATATACAGTGCAGAATTAAAGTAATTACAGTGAATTCTTAACTAACATATACAGTGCAGTAAGTGTTTAGTATTCTGAGGAACATTTTATGTGATTAGTTTACTTTTATACAATAAAAAATGGCAAATATATCTCAGTTTCCTGCATTTGATCCTGACTGTGACCAGACAAACCTGTCACAGAGGTGGACCAAATGGCTTAAATGGTTTGAAAATTTGTTGATAGTTTCAGACATCAAAAGTGCTGAAAGAAAGCGTGCCTTTCTACTTCATTATGTAGGTGATAGACCAGGGGTGGGCAACCTTTTTGAGAGTGCATGCCAAAATCAGTCAAGACTCTGACACAAACTTTTTCCACGTGCCAACCATTTTTTTTTTAGAACATATTTGGTATCTCTTAAGAACTTTTTAAACGAAAAAATAATAAATTACCTCAGTGCAGTAAAACATAGTATAAAAAAAACAGAATTTTTTTTTATTTAACCTTCAGAAGTACATTTCAACAGCCTTTAAGCTTTTGTGACTTTAATAGAATACAACAGATAAAAAACTTGTTGACTCCTTTTATATACTGTCAGTGAGACTTCTGCTGCTGCATAACTGATGACAGAGATTTTACATCGGGTTTATATTTAGTAACATTGAGAGATATGCATGCAGCGCTAGTTTCATCTGTCATGCTACTCCTGTTAAGAGACTTAGCAAAGTTCATAATTGAGAACAAAGATTCGCAAGCATATGTAGACGAAAACATGGTTAACAATGCTGTTGCAAGGTTTTTTAAACAGACATAATTTTCTGGAATAGTATTCCAAGTCCTTAATACTTCGTTTTCCGCATTTCTCTTTGTTACTTTCATCTCTAATCTCTCTCTTTCAATATTTTCCAAGTCAACTCTAAGGTCAACAAATTTCTGCTTCCAAATTGAGCTACTCTGAAATTCAATCAACTGCATCTCAAAATCATCCATGTCTATCCATGAAAACATTTGCAAGTTTAGTTCATCCATTTTGATGCTGTCTGGAAACTTGATGAACTTTACTGTGTCTTCCAGTTCTCTGAATTTGGCAAATCTTGTAGAGAACTGCCAAACTGTTGACTCGATGATGTTTACAAACAGCTTTTGAAGACATTTGTGATCTGTTCTGTCATCTTTTAGATCACTGATGTACCTTTTTAGGTTTGGAAAGTATCTAAATCTCTCATTATCTACATCCCTCTTAAAAACTTTAAGCTTCATTTCAAAAGCTTTTATGTAACAAATCATAACATCAAGTGTCTTACCAGAGCCCTGTAACATAATATTCAATTCATTTAAATGTTCACAAAAATTTGCAAAAAACATCAGTTTACAAACCCACACGATGTCAGAAAATTCATGGTATGACACTTGTTGGTCGTTCAAATAGAGCTTTATCTCATCTAAGCATTCAATAAGTCGTTTCAGAACTAAGCTTCTGCTAAGCCAACGAACATGGTGGTACATTTTCAGTCCTTTATACACAGATTCTACCTCATCCAGTAGAGTTTGAAATTGTCTTTTATTTAAAGGCCTTTAATGCGCTGAATAATCTTTTTCTTTTCTGAAAAGTTGTCAAAAAGAAAAGGTGCACATTCTAGCCAAGCTTCTTTAATATACTCCCCATCACAGAGAGGCTTTCCGTGTTGGGCAATAACTTTTGAAACTTCAAAACTAGCAGCAACTAAGTTGGAACTGGGCCTACCTGAAATATAATTCATAAAAGTTTCAGCTTGTGTTTTTGTCTTGCTCAGTTCACGAGAAATTAATTCTCTTTGTTCCTCCTCAGTTTTATTGCTTAAGTTCTTATGAACATTTTCAAAATGTCTCTTTACAGAAGAAGTTCTACAAACAACTGTGTCAGAACAGAAAATGCATAAAGCTATATCATCCTTCTTAATCATGCCAAACTTTTCAGTCCAGTATTCCTTAAATTCTCTAATATCCTCTTCATTTGACTGACATCGTTTCTTAGCTGGTGGTGGTGACATTCTGTACAATCTGTAAAGGGCATGAAATTAAAATAAGTAATATATTGATATGCATGGAAGAGAAGGAAGACCAAAAGTAAGTCAAAATAGTATATGATGAGTAACTCCAATGAATAGCAATGATAACGGATTGTGTTGTCGTTGTGAAGTGCAGTGACGAGAAATGAATTAGCCTACTTCTACTGAAATGCGAGTATTTAAAGAATTATTTATTTCCTGTTAATATTATAGCACACACAAACTTTGTAGTAAAGTATACGTACGTTTATTCTAATACCAATCAATAAGTTTAATAAGCCAATGTTTGAGGTAAGCGTGACGAGACAATGAACATAATAAAAATCTTCAGAGGATTTTTTTTTCTTTTATGAAAATTCGAGGGTTTTCTTTATTTTACATAATTCCAGAAACAACACCAGCAGTCGCTTATCACAAAGACACTACTTCCTAGGCATTGAGTACTTATGCCAAGAGTTTATAAGACTTCACTTGGTTCGATAGACAAAACCCGTTTTTGTGTGTTTGTGTGGTGTGTTGTGGCGAAACATCGTTGAGTCGGTGACATCTTGCTTATGTCAGCTCTGTTCTTAGGGAGCAGGCGAGCGAGTACGTGTGAATTTAAGGATTAAGACTATTCTTACAATGACATTGAGTTTCACAAAGTTATTGATTTATAAGGGGAATAATTTTCCCCTGGAGATGAAGTACTGACCGTCTTCTCGGGGAGGAGGCAAGTGAGCAACTGTGAGAAACACTACGAAGCAAGACTGCGAGAGAGAGTTACGAGTCTGAGATCGTCTGAACATGTGTTCATTACGGGAACTTCATGGGGGTGGGGGACTGTTGATTTCACTGGTTATATTACGGCCGTCAATGGAGAGAAGGGGAGAGGATAAGAATTCTTATCTTTCTTTAGCTTTCGAAGGTGAAGATGCTTTAGATTTAGATAGTAAAGTGAGTTTAATTAATATGCGTCAAACTGAAGTCGGGCGGCATTCAAACACATGAGGTTTAGGGGGGGGGGGAGATGTTGTGGGGGTTTAAATTCAAAGTTTACGAAATTAATTTTTAAAGGTGGGCAGACATGGCGTATTTTGCCTTCACAGATATGATTGTCAGTGTACACTATGGTTATGGGTGCAGCCTTTAGGTTAGAAAGGCTTATTACATAAAATATGAGCCAAAGTAAATAGAGGGGAATCATCATACATCGGCATGATCGATGACGTAAAAAAAGAAGGTAACTATGGCAAGATCAACTTCTTTTTCTTGAGACCTCTTTAGCTTCGTAGAGCTTAAACCTCTTCACCACCAGGACGTACATATACTGTCATGGCATGTAAGCTTATACCCCAAGGAAAGTAGTTTTTTTTTGTCTGTGCTTAGGGTAACATGTGCTTGCATCTGTGCTTAGGGTAACCTATGCTCTTGCGTGCCAGAGACAAGTCATCGGCGTGCCAAGTTTGGCACGCGTGCCAGAGGTTGCCCACCCCTGTGATAGAGTTTGTGACATCTTTGACACACTGAAAGACACTGGTGGTGCCAAAGATTATGACATTGCCAAAGCCAAATTAACTGAGCACTTCAAACCAAGACAAAATACTGCAATGGAAATTATGCATTTCAGGAGAGCCAGACAACTCTCTAATGAAACTGTGGATCAATACCACACACGTCTGCAGGGTTTAGCAGCCCATTGTGAGTGTTCTGATGTTGACAAAGAAATCAAACAGCAAATAATTGAAACATGCACATCTACACGTCTCCGTCGACGAGCTATAGAACTTGTTGATGTTTAAAGTTCTCTTACCAAGATACTGGATATTGCTCGTCAAATGGAAGATGCTGCACGTTCCGCGAGCGCTATGTCATGGGTTCGTATCCTGGCCGGGGAGGATTTACTGGGCGCAATTCCTTAACTGTAGCCTCTGTTTAACGCAACAGTAAAATGTGTACTTGGATGAAAAAACGATTCTTCGCGGCAGGGGATCGTATTCCAGGGACCATAGGATTAAGGACTTGCCCGAAACGCTACGCGTACTAGTGGCTGTACAAGAATGTAACAACTCTTGTATATATCTCAAAAAAAAAAAAAAAAAAAAAAAAAAAAAAAAAAAAAAAAAAAAAAAAAAAAAAAAAAAAAAAAACGTGATGCTCGTGTCATGGAGTGCAGTGCCAACAACAGTTCTGCCACTGTTACCAACAGTGATGAGGTACATAAGATTCAGGGAGGACACCGTGATCAAAGAAGATATCATGGCAAACCTAACAGCAAGTAAGTAAGTAATTATCAAAAGAAGGCACCAAACCGGGAAGGCTATGTAGCACCATCAAATACGCAAAATAATCAGAGGGCGCTAAATATCACCAAGGATGCCAATACGAGAACAAAAACGCATAAGGCGAACGATATCAAAAGTATCCGAGTCACCAAGAATTCTATCGAGGGACAGGTGACCGCGAGGGGCGGTCGGAAAGCAAGACATACGCTCGTCCTGGAAGTCAGGACATTCAAGAAGGACATGCACGACCGTAAGAGGGACAATGCAACTAGGACAATAAGGAGCAGGGCGGCGCTCCATCAAGTGACCATGGGTTAAGCGAGTATGGCCAATACACAACCTCGCCAGAGCTGTTTCCCACCGCCGGTTACGGTGGAAGGAGGACTGCCACGAGGAAACACAACATTTAAGAGTACGTAGCTTGTTACCAGTAACAGACAACCAAGAAGCCTGCCAACGGGTAAGGACTGAGGAATGGATAACCGGGTAAAAGTCGGAATACGGAATGCCCTTACGAGAGATGGGACAAGAGCGGACAGCTTCCTTGGCGGCAGCATCCGCACGCTCATTTAAAGACACACCAATATGGCTGGGAACCCAACAAAACTCAACCGACTTAAATTTACTATGAACGAGAAACAGCCAATGCTGGATCTCGACAACCACTGGATGAACTGGATTAAAGGACCCGAGAGCCATGAGGGCACTACGAGAGTCGACAACAACTACAAAGGAAGACTGACAACGAGAAAGTAGGAGACGAAGAGCATAGAGAATAGCATAAAGTTCCGCTGTAAAGATGCTAGTCTCCGGAGGCAAGCGACACATATAAGTGCGATCAGGAAAAACAACAGAGTAGCCAACACCGTCCGCTGACTTAGACCCATCGGTGAAGACAGAAACGGAGCGGGAGTGAGAAGAAAAGTGCTCGAGGAAAAGGCGTTTTAGAACCGTAGGAGGGGTAAAAGCTTTAGTGATACGGGTCAAGGAAGTACAAAACCGCGGAAGAGGGACCCTCCACGGGGGCAAAGAAGGAACAACACGAGGAGAAACATCAGAAATACGAACGGAAAGAGAATCCTGCAGGCGAGATAACCGGACAGAAAGAGGGAGGTGGTGAAGAGGAACAGGAACCGCAGGAGGGGTAAAAGTTAAAGCACGACAGAGGCGAGAGGAAGGATGTTGCAAGGACCGCGCAAGATAGCGAAGACAGTAGCGATCACGGCGGTCCTGGAGAGACAGGAAGCCAGTGTCAACATACAAGCTAAGGACGGGAGTCGAACGAAAGGCACCAGAACTGAGGCGCAACCCAGTATGGTGCAAAGCATCAAGACGGCGAAGAGTAGAAGGAGAAGCAGACGAGTAAGCAGGGCAACCATAATCGAGCTTAGACAGGACGAGAGAAGAATGTAAAGCAAGGAGAGTGCGCCTATCTGCCCCCCAAGAAGTATGGGACAAGACCCGAAGGAGGGTAAGGGCCTTAGAGCACTCAACACGGAGGTAAGAGATATGGGGAGACCAAGACAAACGAGTGTCAAGGAATAACCCCAAAAGCTTCGCGGAATCTTTGTATTCAAGGGGATGACCATAAAGTGACAAAGAGGGACGAAGAACAACCCGTTTCCGCGTAAATGTCATGGCACAAGTCTTAGAAGTAGAGAACTTGAAGCCATGATCAGTGGCCCAAGACGACACGGCATCAATTGCAAGTTGAAGCCGGCGTTGAAGGAGAGGCGAATCATCACCCTGACAACAAAGGGTAAGATCATCGACATAGAGAGCGGAGAAGACACCAGAAGGAAGAGAGGAAAGAAGACCATTGAGGGCAACCAGAAAAAGAGTAGTGCTCAGAACACTACCCTGGGGCACACCTTCGTATTGCTGAAAAGAGGGAGAGAGAGCGGTACCAAGGCGCACCCGAAAGGAACGACGAGAGAGGAAGCTGCGGAGAAAGAGAGGGAGATGACCACGAAGGCCAAAAGAATGAAGTTGAGATAGGATATGATAACGCCAAGTGGTGTCGTAAGCCTTTTCCAGGTCAAAAAGGACGGCAACAACGGAGGTCTTCGCAGCAAAAGCAGTACGAATATAGACCTCCAAGTTCACCAGGACATCTCTCGTGCTGCGGCACTTGCGGAAACCAAATTGAGAAGGGGAGAGGAGGTGATGGTGTTCCAGGAACCACATCAGACGAACGTTAACCATACGTTCAAAAAGTTTGCAGACACAACTTGTGAGAGCAATAGGGCGAAAGTCCTTAGGGGAAGTACCCAGAGACCCCGGTTTGCGAACAGGGAGGACAACGGCATCGAGCCAGTCCTCAGGGACTGACGACGACTCCCAGATCCGATTATACAGACTCAGTAAATACTGAGACGTGCTCGGAGGGAGATGGCGAAGCATCTCATAATGAATACCATCGGAGCCCGCCGCCGTAGAACCGCAGAGGGCCAGAGCAGAACGAAGTTCAGAGAGAGAGAAGGGATCATTATAGGGAAGCTGAAGATGAGTGCAGAAATCTAAAGGACGAGACTCAAGGACAGGTTTACGAAGAAGGAAAGATTGGGGAAGATGAAGACCAGAGCTAACAGAAGAAAAGTGGGAACCCAGTTCGGAAGCGACCTGCAACGGGTCCGCCACAAGAGTATCATGGAGGTGAAGGACCTGGTGAAACATCGGGAACGAACTTACCCGCTATCTTGCGGATACGCTTCCAGATCTGGGCCAGAGGGGTTTCGGACGTAATTGTTGAGACATAAGATGCCCAACATTCACGTTTAGCCGTACGGATGGCCCTACGGGCCACCGCACTCGCTTTCCGAAAGAAAAGAAAAGAATCGGTCGTCTGCCTACGGCGGTGCCTCTTCCAGGCTGCACGCTTACAGCGGACAGCCCGAGCACAGTCCGCATTCCACCAGGGAACGCACTTCCGTGGACCCCGAGAGGAAGAGCGAGGAATAGAGCGGAGGGCAGCGTTGAAGACAGTGTCATGAAAAAGGAGGAGAGCGCGAGAGAGAGGCAGAAGGGAGAGGTCAGAGAGAGCAGCACTGAGGGTAAATAGGGTCCAGTCTGCCTTAGCAAACTGCCACCTAGGGAAAGAGAGGGAAGGGCGAAAAGAGAAAAAGGAAACAAGGATGGGGAAATGATCACTTCCATGGAGGTCATCAAGAACCTGCCACGTGAAATCTAAGTAAAGAGAAGAAGAGCAGAGAGAAAGATCAAGACAAGAAAGGGTGCGAGTCCGAGAGTCCAAATGAGTGGGCTCACCAGAATTCAGAAGAGACAGGGAAGAAGATAGGAGAAACGGCTCAAGGAGGCGACCCCGGGTATTCGTCAGAACGTCACCCCAAAGAGAATGACGACAATTGAAGTCACCCAGCAGGAGCACAGGCTCCGGCAAGGAGTCTAGGAGGTGTTTCAAATCAGGAAGAGAGAGCGGGACACTCGGGGGGAGATAAATGGAACAAACTGTGTACCATTTCCCCACAAAGATACGAGCAGCAGAACAATGGAGAGGCGAAGGAAAAAGTAAAGGAACAAAGGGAACATCTGCACGAATCAAGAGAGCAGAAGAATTAGAAGCCCCAGCAATGGCTGGGGGGGGGGGAGAGAAAGGAATAGCCACGAAAACGACCAGGACGAGCACCAAGCATTGGCTCCTGGAGACAGACACAAAGGGGCGAAAACCGCGAAATCAGAAGTTGGAGTTCGAGGAAATTGGCGTAATAACCTCGAACGTTCCATTGAAGAATGGACAACGACGGGAAGAGAAAGGACAAAAACAGAGAACAAGGAAGAAACAAAGGCGAAAGAGCAACAGAGCACGTTAAAGAATATCAGGGTCGGGATCAGGGTCAGCAAAGTCAGGGTTAGGGGGCATGGGTAAACTGAGCAAAGACGGAGGGAAGGAAACGGGAGAACAGATCAGAGGTGGGCGGGCGGGGTCCGGAGGAGGAGGAGGAAGAGGAGGAGACAACGGAGAGGAGCAGTCAAGGACAGCAGTAGGAAGAGGGGGAGTAGGAAGAGGGGGAGTAGAAAGAGGGGAGCGCACCCCAGCAAGAGCAGCAACCGAAAGGGAAGCAGAAAGAAACCTCCATAGCAGGAACAGGGGGCGCAACCACTGAAACAGGAGGGGAAGGAGCAACAGAGCCAGAAGTAGGAGCTAAGGAAGAAAGCGAAGCCTTCTTACCCGCCGGGGAAGAGGAAGGAGAGGAGCCAGGCTTACGCTTCTGACTTAAAGAGACAGGTGTCCCAGCAACTACGTACCGGGCAACGGATTCCAGTGTCTCAACAGGAGAAGCCGAACGAGAGCACACACGACGGCCGGTAGGAGAGCGATGGACATCCGCCTGCACCGACAGGCGGCGGGGAGAGCCGATAGATGGAGGAAGAGGATGGGAAGGAGGATCGGAGGGGGACGAGGAAGAAGACACAGGAGACATGACAGACCGGGTTGAAAGAAGGGAAACCCCAGACAGAGGACCAGGAGGGGGACCCCTCGGGAAAGAACTCAAAGGAACAGAGGAGGGGGCAGTGGGCGTATCAGGGTCCAAGGCCCGGAAACTGTTGAGAGTCTGAGGAAGGGGGGAAGGACGAGGAGAGGAAGAGCGCAACACGCGAGCATAAGAGATGTTAGTATAAGGCGGGAGCCGGCGAACCTGGCGCCTCGCCTCAGGAAAAGACAAACGCTCCCGGTGCTTCAGGTTAAGGACGGCCGCCTCAAGCTTGTAATGGACACAGGCACGGGAGAACGTAGGATGGGCCTCACCGCAGTTGAGGCAGCGAGCTTGGGGAGAAGTGCACTCCGACTTAGAGTGACCTTCACTCCCACACAAAGGACAGAGAGAGACAGTCCCAGAGCAGCGGAGGGCACCATGCCCAAACCTCCAGCACTTATTACAAAGTCGAGGAGAAGGAATATACTCCTGGACAGAGCACCTAGCACCAGCAAGAATGACAGAGGATGGAAGGGTCCTACCATCAAAGGTGATCTTCACAACGCGAAGGGGTTGACGGCGACGACCACGAGGGGGACGAGTAAACGAGTCAACCTGGAGGACAGAATGGCCTTGGGCATCAAGGATATGCCGAATATCATCGTGGCAATCCTGCAGATTCCGAACACCGGTTGCAACATGGGGTGGGAGGAGAATAGTGCCAACACTGGAATTCATCTGAACGTTCTTGGAGACCCGAACAGGGATCTCGCCAAGGCAAGATAAGGCAGCCAAGCGGGAAGCCGCATCCTGAGAAGGAGCAGCAACGACACGTGTACCGAGACGAGTGGGGTTGAAAGTAACACACGCATCCACGGAATCTACAAGATGCCGATGGAGGGAGAAATCGTCAGGAGGCGCAGAATCAAGAGGGAGGAGATCAAAGTATTTGGCCCATGAAGCAGGACCAAACAAGGCCTGATACGCATCAGCACGGGAAGGAATCGAGCGAGTGCGGTTGGGGCGCGAACGGCGGTGAGAACCCCTAGAGAGAGAGGGGTCAAAAGGCGCAGTAGTCACAACGAAAGACTTAGCCACACCAGGGGACGAAGTGGTCACCACCGGGGGCTGGAGGCTCGACCCAACCTCAGAGGAGGGAGGGGAGCTGGGGGAAGAAGTCAGGACGGTCAAAGGAGGAGCAAGGTCGGGGCCCAACGCAGCGGGAGCTACAGAGCCTGGTCTTCCAATACAGGCCGACTCGGGGGCTTGGTCGCCCACCCCACGAGCCTGAGAGGGTACAACGGAAACATTCAACGACATAGAGACGAAAAGTGACAAATTCATCCACGAATGTGCCCCCATACCCACCATGGAGCCACAATTAGAGGCAGGACACCCAACAGGAAGCTATCGCTGATCATGCCGGGGCCCCCTAGGGGTGCGTCGTGAGTATACGCCCCACAAACGCCACCTTAAGAACCGTCAGTCCGTCGAGATCGGGTTCAGCGACGAAAGGGGGATTGACAATAAAAGGTTCCCCTCGCTCGAGACGTCGGGTACTACAGTTCTACGGGTGCAAGAGTATGCCTCCCCAAGCACCCGGGCGTCAAAATAGAAGAAGTCCAAAGAAAGAATCCAAAACAAGCAAAAGGTCGGCAGGAAACGACAAGCAGATAGGAGAAGAGGGGGGAGAAAAACGAAACATAAGGAAAAGGAAAAGCGATCCGGCACAATTGGAGAAGACAGCAGCAGGAGTGCAAGGCCAGAAAAGGACAGAGGACTGCCCAACGGAGCATCACACTCCGGCAGCCGTCCACCAAGCCCCCTCACGACGCCAACGGGCCGGAAGGGGAGGGGGAACCTAACAGCAAATTGAGCCGAGAGCCACATCACAACTGGGGTCATGGAACAAGACTCAAGCAGTCACAACGACTCACATCAGAGGGTGTCAACAATAAATATTACAATTGTGGAGGAGACTACCCACACCAAGATAATGTTTGTCCTGCTCAAGGTAAGAAGTGCTATGAGTGTGGAAAACTAGCTCATTTGGTGCTATGTGTCGTTCCGCACTAAAGAAACCACAGTCAGTGAATAAAAGCACTGTACGAGGATCAGGTCATATGAGTCGAGGTAGTAAACGCAATATTGCACTTCATATCCAGAATGTAAATAATGTACAAGACAATATGTCATTACAACCAGTCTCAGATGACAGTGAATGTGTATACACTTATGGAGTACAAGCAATCACAGATTGGAGTGATCTTCCAAACAACCCAGAGACTATAGTATACATTGCTGGTATTTGTCTCAAAGTTCTCATTGACACTGGATCAAACATTGACACCATTGCTGAGTGCCACTATGAGAAATTTAAAAAACAGTTCCCAAAGCTTGAAAACTATAATGGCAAAGCCACTGCCTATGCTTCAAAGGTAGCCTTGCCAGTGATTGGAACTTTCACTACAGAGATTAAGTCAAAGGGTGCAATGCTCATTACTACATTCCATGTTGTTAGGAATGCAAAGGAGTCTTTACTCAGTTACAAGACTTCAACCAAATTGGGGCTACTTCAGCTTTCTAATGCTGTAGCAGTGGAATCTGCAAACAATGTTGATGGTATTGTTGCTGAATTTTCTGATCGATTTGAATCCATAGGTTGTTATACTGATAGCAAAGTACATCTGCATATCAACCCAGATGTAATTCCAGTTGCCCAACCACATCGCCGACAACCATTCCATACTCACGCGAAAGTCGATGCCGAACTGGATAGGCTGATGGAACTAGATATCATTGAACCGGAAACAGGTCCAACACCATGAGTAAGCCCAATTGTCACTACACCAAAGCCGAAGAATCCAGATGAGATACGCATCTGTGTGGACATGCATGTTCCCAAGAATGCAATAATGCGTGAACGCCATCCTACACCCGCTGTAGATGATATGATATACCGCTTGAATGGTGCAACTGTATTCAGCAAGTTAGATTTAAACAAGGGCTATCATCAGCTTGAACTTGATGATGAGAGTCGCTTCATCGCAACGTTTACATCACATCGAGGTCTATATAGGTACAAGCGCCTGAGTTTTGGTATTAACAGTGCTGCCGAGGTATTCCAGCACATCATCAGCCAGGTATTGTAAGATATACCTAATGCTGACAACATGTCTGATGACATTGTTTATGGCCGAACCCAAGCTGAACACAACAAAGCTCTTCGTGCAACATTGCAACGCCTACGAGACAAAAATCTGACGCTAAGCCGAGCAGAGTGTGAGTTCAATCAACATAAAATTGAATTCTATGGACACGTACTTAGTGACAAAGGTCTGTCTCCAGATCCTAAGAAAGTTGCAGATATCAAGAATGCTGCACCTCCTTCAACGTCCACTGAAGTACATAGTTTTCTGGGAATGGCAAACTACTGTTCTCGCTTCATTCCAGATTTTGCTACCATTACGAAGCCTCTACGTGAGCTCCTGAAGAAAAATGCATCATGGTACTGGAGCGATATCGAGCAAAATGCATTTGATGCTGTGAAAGATGCACTAGTAGAGAATGCGACTGCTGCGTACTTTGATCCATCAATGGACACTGAGTTAACGGTGGATGCTAGTCCTGTTGGTTTAGGTACTGTTTTAGCCCAACACAAACCTGGTCAACCAGATTCCAGAGTAGTAATTGCCTACGCCAGCCGTTCTCTCACAGATGTTGAGCAACGATACAGTCAGACAGAGAAGGAAGCTCTTGCTCTTGTATGGGGCTGTGAACACTTCAATGTGTATCTGCTTGGTGCACCCTTCACCACGATAGTCACTGACCACAAACCGTTGGAGACCATCTTCAATAATCCAAAGTCCAAACCACCAGCTCGCATTGAGAGATGGGCTCTTCGTCTGCAACCATACAACTTTACGGTGAAATACAAGCCGGATGCAGGCAATCCCGCTGATTACATCAGTCGACATCCTGCCAACAGTTTCACCATTACCAAGCATCAGCAAGTTGCCGAGGAATATGTACACTCTATAACCTGTGATGCAGTCCCTAAGGCTCTTACTCCTAATGAAATCCGTACTGCAACCCTAGAGGACCCAACTCTGCAAGCAACAGTGTATGCATTGACTAAGAAAACGTTTCCACGCATCCCACCCTCAGGAGTTGACCAAGATGCATTCAAAGCACTTGAACGCATCCAGACAGAATTAAGTGTTACGCAACAACGCGACACCGTGCTGCGAGGTACTCGTATTGTCATTCCAGCTGTTCTCCAGCAACGTGCTCTGAAGCTTGCACATCAAGGACACCAAGGTCTTGTTAGGACCAAACAGCTGCTACGAGAAAAGGTGTGGTTTCCTGGCATTGATCGTCAAGCAAAGGACATGCATGATGCCTGTGTCCCTTGCCAAGCTGCAGTGGATACTTCAAGACCAACACCTCTACAACCTTCACCACTACCTGCTGCACCATGGACGGAAGTATCGATGGACTTCTGCGGGCCGCTACCAACTGGAGAGTACTTGATGGTAGTCATTGATGAACACTCACGTTATCCAGAAGTAGAAATCATCACTTCCACATCTGCAAAGGCTGTCATCCCGAAACTCGACAAGATCTTTTCAAACTTTGGCATTCCTGAAGTTGTCAAGATGGACAATGGACCGCCATTCAATGGACAAGACTTCGTCAACTTTGCTGAGCATATTGGATTCAAACACCGCAGTGTGATGCCACTACATCCTCAAGCAAATGGAGAAGTTGAGAGATTCATGCAACCTCTCATGAAAGCGGTACACTGTGCTCATGCCGAAGGACGATCCTGGAAACAAGCTATGTATGCTTTTCTCAGGAACTACCGTGCAACACCACATGGAACACTGGGCAAGTCGACTGGTGAACTTTTATTTGGACGTCCTATGAGAATCGCACTACCTGTCATGCCAGCCGAGGTAACGGATAAACGTCTCGCTCAGAAGGATGCACTAGCCAAGGGCAAAATGAAAATTGCTCATGATCAACGTGCAAAGGAACAGTTCATAAAGGTTGGAGACACTGTTCTAGTTAAAAAGAAAAAAGAGGGAAAGCTAGATATGCCGTATGATACAAAACCATATAAAGTGATTAGTGTAAAAGGAAATATGGTAACAGCGAGTAATAGAGATCATAGTATAACACGTAATATGGCTTATTTCAAAGTGATTCCAACTAGTGTAGAAAATGATGAAGTGCAAAGTCGTACAAAGGAAAAAGAAAAAATGACTTATAACCCAACAAACAATTCATCAAGGGATGTTCTTGTATTTAAGGACTCTCGTTCTAAACGTCATGTTAAACGCCCTACACGATTTGATGATTAATTGTGTTCCTATGTGATGCAAAGTATTTACTTGTTATGCTGAACTAAATTTAATATTGTTTGAATAATGCAGATCTCTCATTTAATATTTTGTAACTTTGTATTACAGTTTCTTTCATTTTTGTTTAACATTGCATTTGTATTTTTAACATTGAAATCCTTTGTGGTAAAGATTAAGTTGTTTAAATTCTTTGTGTGCTTAATTAATGTTAAATGTATGCAATATCTCTTGATGTGTTAGTAACTTACTTTGTGTTAATAACTTTGCTTTGTGCTACAACCATGGTAGACATCATGTATTCAATCTTTTTAAAGAAAAGGAGGGATGTCATGTTCATAGAAAACGGTACCATCCGTTATAATGTGCTACTGCTCAGTCACCAGCAGAGAGGTAAACAGGAGGACATACAGGACGCCACCAGCTTGGTATCTACTAGTCATGTAATCGTTTATAAGTATTAAAGTCAGTAACCAAGCAATGGCTTTATATCAACCCTACAACCAAGACTTCCTCAGCTACACACAAACACTACAGTACTCTTCTAGTTTACTTTGATGATCTAATAATCATGTCACAAGTTGTTCAGACTCATTTCCAGAACCTTGAGAAAGTACTTGCAAAGCTCGCTGAAGCTAATTTAAAAATAAAGCTTGCAAAATGTTCATTTTTAAAGGAGAAGATTAATTTCCTAGGTCATACAGTTACACCTTCAGGTATTAAATTGAATGAATCAAAGATTATTGCTGCCCGTGATTTTCCAACGCCTCGTACCGCAGAAGCCGTAAAACAGTTCACAGGTCTTGTAGGATTTTATCGTTCATTTATTGCTGGATTCTCTATTATAGCCGCTCCGCTTTACAAGTTGCAAAGAAAAGATGAACCCTTTGATTGGGGAGAGGCCCAGGATCAGTCATTCAAAAAACTCAAGTCAGCCTTGATTTCGTCACCTGTCCTTAGGTACCCAGATTTTTCTAAACCTTTTACGTTGGTTACAGATGCTAGTGACATAGGTCTAGGTGCTGCATTACTTCAAACAGAAGGTCACAGAGATCACGCAATAGCTTATGCAAGCCGCACATTATCTAAAGAAGAGAAAAATTATAGCGCAACAGAACGAGAAGCCTTGGCAGTTGTTCGGGCACTTAAACATTTCAAGGATACAATTTATAATTACCCAGTTCATGTTCTTACAGATCACCAACCATTAATTCCCTTGTTCAAAAATAAGAATCCAGTTGGAAAGTTTGCTAGATATTTGCTCACAATTCAAGAATTCAATCCCACATTTGGTTATATTCCAGGAAAGCAAAATGTTGTAGCTGATACGTTTTCTCGACACGTAGCTGCAATTCAGTTAAATTACCCAGCATTAGATGCTACAGTAGTCGAGACGGAACAAAGACAAGACCCCATATGGGCACCCGTCATTAAATTTTTGACTAAGCAAGACACTCGCCCGATTCATAAACCACTAGTGCCATTGAAAGAATTAGTGATGTTAGACAATTTACTGTGTAGAGTAGTAAAGCTAGGGACAGCCGCGAGGAAATGTTGTCAGTTAGTTGGTACCAAGACAGCTGTCTTAGTACCAACTGTGTTAAAAATTATCCATGATGCTCCTGCAAGTGATCATCCAGGAAAGGATCGTACACTCCAACAAGGTCGATTGAAGTATTTTTGGCCAAAAATGGCTAAGGAGATTGCTCATTATGTTGACAGATGTTTAACTTGCTTACAGCAAAAGGGACATGTTTCAGGACCTAATGCAATTCAGGTGTACCCAACAACTAAAGCTCCTTGGAAACGAGTATCGATGGATTTGTTGACAAATTTTGCAGAAACAGAAAAAGGGAACAAACATTTGCTTGTAATGGTCGATAATTTTTCACAGTATTGCGAACTAGTTCCTATCCCGAACAAAACAGCAGAAACTATAGCCAGCGCATTCCATGACCAAATAATTTGTCGATATAGTATGCCTAAAGTAATCCTTTCAGATAATGGTCCAGAATTCAGTAATAGTATTTTAACTAGCTTGTGTGATTTATATAACATTAAAAAATGTTGTATAATGCCTTACCATCCGGCAAGTAATGGTCTAGCTGAACGTACTAACAGGAAAGTGTTAGATGCCTTGAGAGTCACGTTGAATTTTTATAACAACAATTGGGATGATTTTATACCCTTAATTCAGTGTGCTATAAATTCTTCAATTAATGTTTCTACAGGTGACACACCTCACGCTATTCTTTATGGTACAGATAAGATCCTCCCTAATGAATTGATTAATGTACCTCCTACTCCCTTATATAACGTAGATGATTTTGTTCAAGTGAAGCGTAGACAGATGCAACTAGTATTTAAGAAAATACAAGAACAACTGTCCAAAGCAACAGCCGAGTTCACTCTAGCAAGGAATGCACGAGCTAAACCCAGTAAAATAACTATTGGATCTGTAGTAATGGTACGTAACCAACACAGGTCTGGCCCTATGTACAAGTTAACTAAGAAAGTTTTGGGTCCATATAAGGTAACCGAGCTTATCAAAGGTAACAAGTACAGACAGGTACAAGTGGTAACAGGAGAGTATATAAATGAACATTTAGACCACATGAAGTTAGCTAAAATGACTGTTGATGAGACTGATGAGGAAGATGACAATGAACTTACCCAGACAGATTCTCCTATTGGGACACCACCTTCTGTGGTTGACCAACCCGTCCTCTTAAAAATAACGTCACTTTTGGCTCGTATGCGCGCTATGGCCAAATTTGGACAGAATTTGAAATGAAATCGACTCACAAAAGTGACGTTCTGTTCCGTTTTCTATTTGAGTCGTCCGCGTATGGCGTACACGCAGAGGTTATGAGAGGGCACTTCAAATTAACGTTTTGAAACTTTATAAGAATTTTCTGCCCACCTAACCTATCAGAGGACCCTTAACCTACTGTTGTTGAAAAAAATCACAAATTTATTTTAATTTTTTTTTCATTTTCAAATTACGTCCAAATTCGGCCATACGGGCAAACGGCGAAAAGCGACGTTCTTTTTAAGAGGACAGGTTGGTTGACAGACCACTTGATGTTCAGCAACCCCATACTAGCACTTATAATCTTAGATCTAGACCTCTCGTTTCAACCGTGCACTCACCACATGTCCATTGGCTAGATGTTAACGAGGTTATCTCTCAAGATGATAGTTTGTCACATGCAGTTTCATCTGTTCCTGACCTTCAGTCAGAGCCAGAGTTGTATAGTGCTCTGGATGAGCTAGGTGTAGATATCCGCAGAATTTATAATTGAGTGCACTCTGCAGTTATTCTGTTTTGCTTTGCAAAATTCATTTGCAGTATTTTCACCACATGTGTCTTGTTATTATCATTATATATATAGCATAATGAAGTTTTTCTCAACTTTATTCAGTGTTATAAATTAGATCCCATTGTTAAGTCTACTGCCATTTGTATTTTTACAGTGCTTGTCATAAGAGTTCATTAAGGGTTCTAGCAACCACATTGAGGCCAGTGAATCCTGACCGCTATCACTCAGATGTTAGTCTTCTTGATCCAGGTCTTGTATATAGCTTGTAAATATATTGTAAATATTATGTACATTAACAAAAAAAATCATTATCTGATCATAAAATTCATTTGTGGTTGTTAGGTCAGAACTTTTTTCCATTAATGTTACAATTGTTTGATTTTGTATTGTTTCAAGCACATGCCATTGACACATGTTAATAATTTTGTTTAGGCAATACCTTGAGTTGTATTGTTTATATCTGATAAGTAGACACACACATGTTCTTAATACTCTGGTTTAATTAAAGCGTTGTTACCATGATTTTTCACACCTGATCTTCTTTTAATGTTTATTATGCAAATTTCATATGTAAGCCATTATTGAATACCACCAAGGTCCTTTCAGTATCATTGTAACTATATAGCTAGCCAGAGCTTGTCGACAAGGGACGTCGAATTGGTAGCGTGTCCGAGCTTTGTTATACTCAAATTATATGGCGGTTGAGACATAACCAATCACAGGCGAGTAGGCCTCTGATGTCACGCCAGACAGAGGAGCACCAGCCGTGCTTGCAGCAGGCTCAGTTCTCTCACAGACCCAGAGTAGGTTAGGACCTCGGCTGGCCAGTTATACACCTTGCTGTCTTAATCAATAAAACTACAGAAGTGCCTAACTGTGTATAACATTCAACCCAACAAGACAACGAATAGCTATACACAGCAGGTGGTATACCCAGTAGGTGGTATACCCAGCAGGTGGTATACCCAGCAGGTGGTATACCCAGCAAGTGATATACCCAACAAGTGGTATACCCAGCAGGTGATATACCCAGCAGGTGGTATACCCAGCTGGTTGTATACCCAGCAGGTAGTATACCCAGCAGGTGGAATACCCAGCAGGATGTTACCCAGCAGGTGGTATACCCAGCATGAGGTATACACATCAGGTAGTATACCCAGCAGGTGGTATATCCAGCAGGTAGTATTCCCAGCAAGTGGCATACCCAGCAGGTGGTATACCCAGCAGGTGGAATACCCAGCAGGTAGTATACCCAGCAGGTGATATACACAGCAGATTGTATATCCAGCAGTTGGTATACCCAACAGGTTGTATACCCAGCAGGTTGTATACCCAGCAGGTGGTATACCCAGCAAGTGGTATACCCAGAAGGTAGTATACCCAGCAGGTGGAATACCCAACATGTAAACCCAGGAGGTAGTATACCCAGCAGGTAGTATACGCAGCAGGTGGTATACCCAGCAGGTAGCATACCCAGCAGGTGGTATATCCAGCACGTGGTATACCCATCAGTTAGTGTACCCAGCAGGTGACATACCAAGCAGGTGGAATATCCAGCAGGTTGAATACACAACAGGTGGTATACCCAGCAGGGGATATACCCAGCAGGATGTATATCCACCAGGTTGTATACCCAGCAGGTGGTACACCCAGCAGGTGGTACACCCAGCAGGTGGTATACCCAGCAGGTTGTATACCCAGCACATGGTATACACAGCACGTGGTATACCCAGCAGGTTGTATATCCAACAGGTTGTATACCAAACAGTTAGTATACCCAGCAGGTGGTATACCCAGCAGGTTGTATATCCAGCAGGTTGTATACCCAGCAGGTGGTATACACAGCAGGTGGTATACACAGCAGGTTGTATACCTAGCAGGTTGTATACCCAGCAGGTGGTATACACAGCAGGTTGAATACCCAGTAGGCTGTAAACCCAGCAGGTGGTATAACCAGCAGGTGGTATACCCAGCAGGTGGAATAACCAGCAGGTAGTATACCCAGCAGGTGATATACCCAGCAAGTTGTATGCCCAGCAGGTGGTATACCCAGCAGGTTGTATACCCAGCAGGTGGTATACCCAGCAGGTTGTATACTCAGCTAGTGGTATACTCCGCAGGTGGTATACCCAGAAGGTAGTATACCCAGCAGGAAGTATACCCAACAGATGGTATATCCAGCATGTGATTTATCTCGCAGGTGGTATACCCAGCAGGTGTTATACCTAGCAGGTGATATACCGAGCACGTGGTATATCAAGCAGGTGGTATACCCAGCAGGTGGTATACCCAGCAGGTAATATACCTAGCAGGTGGTATGCCCAGAAGGTAGTATACGCAGCAGTTGGTATACCCGAAAGTTGCTATACCTGGCAGGTGGTATACCAAGCAGGTGGTATATCCGGAATAGGTGGAATACCCAGCAGATGGAGTACACAGCAGGTGGAATACCCAGCAGGTGGAGTACACAGCAGGCTGTATACCCAGCAGGTCGTATTTCCAGCAGGTTGAATATTCAGCTGGTGGTGAACCCAGCAGGTGGTATACCCAGCAGGTGATATACCCAGCAGGTGGTATACTCAGCAGGTGGTATACCCAGCAGGTGGTATACCCAGCAGGTTATATACCCAGCAGGTGGTATACCCAGCAGGTGATATACCCAGCAGGTGGTATAACCAGCAGGTGCTATACCCAGCAGGTGATATACCAAGCAGGTGGAATACCCAGCTGGTATTATACCCAGCAGTTCGTATACCCAGCAGGTGGAATACCCAGCTGGTATTATACCCGGCAGTTCGTATACCCGACAGTTGGTATACCCAGCAGTTGGTATACCAAAAAAGGTGGTATACCCGGAAGTTGATATACCCAGGTGATATACCCGGCAGTTCGTATACCCGACAGTTGGTATACCCAGCAGTTGGTATACCAAAAAAGGTGGTATACCCGGAAGTTGATATATCCAGGTGATATACCCGGCAGTTACCCAGTATAACCAGCAGTTGGTATACGCAGCAGTTGATATACCCTACAGATGGTATACCCAGCATTTGGTATACCCAGCAGTTGGTATACCCGGAAGGTGGTATACCCGGCAGTTGTTATACCCATCAGTTGGTATATCCAGCAGGTGGTATAGCCAGCAGGTGGTACACCCAGCGTGTGGTATACCCAGCAGGTGTTATACCCGGAAGGTGGTATACCCAGTAGGTCGTATACCCGGCAGGTGGTTTACCCGGCAATTGGTATAACTAGTAGGTGGTATACCCGGCAGGTGGTATACCCGGCAGTTGGTATACCCAGTAGGTGGTATACCACAGTGATAGTATACCCAGTAGGTGGTATACCCAGCAGGTGGTATACCCGGCAGTTGTTATACCCAGCAGTTGGTATATCTAGCAGGTGGTATAGCCAGCAGGTGGTACACCCAGCATGTGGTATACGCAACAGGTGGTATACCCGGAAGGTGGTATATCCGGCAGTTGGAATAACCAGTAGGTCGCATACCCGGCACGTGGTTTACCCGGCAGTTGGTATAAGTAGTAGGTGGTATACCCGGCAGGTTGTATACCCAGCAGGTGATATACCCAGCAGGTTGTATACCCAGCAGATGGTATACCCAGCATGTGGTATACCAAGCAGGTAGTATACCCAGTAGGTGGTATATCCAGCAGGTAGAATTCACAGCAGGTGGTATATCCAGCAGGTGGTATAGCCAGCAGGTGGTACACCCAGCATGTGGTATACCCAGCAGGTGTTATACCTGGAAGGTGTATACCCAGTAGGTCGTATTCCCGGCAGGTGGTTTACCCGGCAGTTGGTATAACTAGTAGGTGGTATACCCGGCAGTTGGTATACCCAGAAGGTAGCATACCCAATTGATGGTATACCCAGCAGGTGGTATACCCGGCAGTTGTTATACCCAGCAGTTGGTATATCTAGCAGGTGGTATAGCCAGCAGGTGATACACCCAGTATGTGGTATACGCAGCAGGTGGTATACCCGGAAGGTGGTATATCCGGCAGTTGGAATAACCAGTAGGTCGTATACCTGGCAGGTGGTTTACCCGGCAGTTGGTATAAGTAGTAGGTGGTATACCCGGCAGGTGGTATACCCGGCAGGTGGTATACCCAGCAGGTGATATACCCAGCAGGTTGTATACCCAGCAGATGGTATACCCAGCATGTGGTATACCAAGCAGGTAGTATACCCAGTAGGTGGTATATCCAGCAGGTAGAATTCACAGCAGGTGGCATACCCAGCAGGTGATATACCCAGCAGATGGAATACCCAGAAGGTAGTATACCCAGCAGGTGATATACCCAGCAGGTTGTATTAACCCAGCAGTTGGTATACCCAGCAGGTTGTATACCCAGCAGGAGGTATACGCAGCAGGTGGTATACACAGCATGTGGTACATTCAGCAGGTGGTATACCCAGGAGGTAGTAGACCCAGCAGGTGAGATACCCAGCAGGTGATATACCCAGCAGGTGGTATACGGCGCAGGTATTATACCCAGCAGGTTGTATAACCGGCAGGTGGTATACCCAGCAGATGGTATACCCAGCACATGATATACCCAGCACATAGTATACCCAGCAGGTGGTATACCTAATAGATGGTATACCCAGCAGGTGATATACCCAGCAGGTTGTATACCCACCAGGTGCTATATTAGCAGTTAGTATACCTAGCAGGTACTATACCCAGCAACTAGTGTACCCAGCAGGTGCCATACACAGCCAGTGGTAAACCCTCCAGGTAGTATTCACAGTAATTGGTATACCCAGCAGGTAATATACCCCGCAGTTAGTATACCCAGCTTTTGGTAAACCAAGCAGTTAGTATACCAAGCTGGTGGTATGCCCAGCAGGTAGTATACCCAGCAGTTGGTATACCCGAAAGTTGCTATACCTGGCAGGTGGTATACCAAGCAAGTGGTATATCCGGAATAGGTGGAATACCCAGCAGATGGAGTACACAGCAGGTGGAATACCCAGCAGGTGGAGTACACCGCAGGTTGTATACCCAGCAGGTCGTATTCCCAGCAGGTTGAATATCCAGCTGGTGGTGAACCCAGCAGGTGGTATACCCAGCAGGTGATATACCCAGCAGGTGGTATACTCAGCAGGTGGTATACCCAGCAGGTGGAATACCCAGCAGGTGTTATACCCAGCAGGTGATATACCCAGCAGGTGGTATAACCAGCAGGTGGTATACCCAGCAGGTGGTATACCCAGCAGGTGGAATACCCAGCTGGTATTATACACAGCAGTTCGCATACCCGACAGTTGGTATACCCAGCAGTTGGTATACCAAGCAGTTGGTATACCCGGCAGTTCGTATACCCGACAGTTGGTATACCCAGCAGTTGGTATACCAAAAAAGGTGGTATACCCGGAAGTTGATATACCCAGAAGGTGACATACCCGGCAGTTATCCAGTATAACCAGCAGTTGATATACGCAGCTGTTGATATACCCTACAGATGGTATACCCAGCATTTGGTATACCCAGCAGTTGGTATTCCCGGAAGGTGGTATACCCGGCAGTTGTTTTACCCATCAGTTGGTATATCCAGCAGGTGGTATAGCCAGCAGGTGGTACACCCAGCATGTGGTATACCCAGCAGGTGGTATACCCGGAAGGTGGTATACCCGACAGTTGGTACAACTAGGTGGTATACCTGGCAGTTGGTATACCCAGTAGGTGGTATACCCAATTGATGGTATACCCAGTAGGTGGTATACCCAGCAGGTGGTATACCCGGCAGTTGTTATACCCAGCAGTTGGTATATCTAGCAGGTGGTATAGCCAGCAGGTGGTACACCCAGCATGTGGTATACGCAGCAGGTGGTATACCCGGAAGGTGGTATATCCGGCAGTTGGAATAACCAGTAGGTCGTATACCCGGCAGGTGGTTTACCCGGCAGTTGGTATAAGTAGTAGGTGGTATAACCGGCAGGTGGTATACCCGGCAGTTGGAATACCCAGTAGGTGGTATACTCAATTGATGGTATACCCAGTAGGTGGTATACATAGCAGGTGGTATACCCGGGAGTTAGTATACCCAGCAGGTGGTATACCCAGCAGGTGAATTACCCAGCAGGTGGTATACCCAGCAGGTGAAATACCCAGCAGGTGGTATACCCAGCAGGTGAAATACCCAGCAGGTGGTAAACCCAGCAGGTGGAATACACAGCAGATTGTATACCCAGCAGGTCTTATTTCCAGAAGGTTGAATATCCAGCAGGTGGTGTACATAGCAGGTGGTATTCTCAGCAGGTGGTTTACCCCAGCAGATTTTATTCCCAGCAGGTTGTATACCCAGCAGGTAGCATACCCAGCAGGTAGTATACCCAGGTGGTTGTATGCCCAGCTGGTAATATACTTAGCAGGTTGTATACCCAGAGGGGTTGTATTCCCAGTAAGTGAAGACTCAGCTGGTGGTATACCCAGTAGGTAGTATACCCAGCAAGTTGTATACCCAGTAGGAGATATACCCAGCCAGTGGTAAACCCAGCAGATAGTATAAGCAGAAGGTGGTATACCCGGCAGTTGGTATACCCGGCAGTTAGTATATCCAGCAGGTGGTATAGCCAGCAGGTGGTACACACAGCATGTGGTATTAAACCGGCAGGTGTTAAACCTGCAGGTGATAAAACAGGCAATTTGTATACCCAGCAGGTAGTATACCCAACAGTTGGTAAACCCGACCGTTGGTATACCTGGCAGGTGGTATACCAAGGTGGTGGTATACACGGCAGTTAGTATACCCAGCAGGTGAAATATCCAGCAGGTGGTATACCCAGCAGGTGGAATACACAGCAGGTTGTATACCCAGCAGGTCGTATTCCCAGCAGGTTGAATATCCAGCAGGTGTTGTATTCAGCATGTGGTATACCTAAAAGGTGGTATACCCGGCAGTTGGTATTCCCAGCAGGTGAAACACCCAGCAGGTGGTATACCCAGCAGGTGGAATACACATCAGATTGTATACCCAGCAAGTCTTATTGCCAGAAGGTTGAATATCCGGCAGGTGGTATTCTCAGCAGGTGGTTTACCCAGCTGGTTGTATACCCAGCAGCTGGTATACCCAGCAAATGGTATACCCAGCAGGATGTAGGCCCAGCTGGTGGTATACCCAGCTGGAATTATACTTAGCATGTTGTTTACCAAGAGGGTTGTATACCCAGTAAGTGAAATACTAAGCAGGTGGTATACCCAGCAGGTAGTATACCCAGCAGGAGGTATACATAGCAGGTTGTATATCCAGCAGGATGTATACCCTGCTGGTGATATACCTAGCAGGTGATATACCCAGCAGGTTGTATACCCAGCAGGTGGTATACTCAGCAGGTGGTATACCCAGCAGGTGATATACCTAGCAGGTGGATATACCTAGCAGGTGGTATACCCAGCAGGGTGCATACCCATCAGGTGGTATACCCAGCTGATAGTATACCTAGCAGGTTGAATACCCACAAGGTGCAATACACAGCAAGTTGTATACCCAGGAGTACGTATTCCCAGCAGGTTGAATATCCAGCAGGTGGTGTACCCTGCAGGTTGTATACCCAGTAGGTTGTATACTCAAAATGTAGTTTACCCAGTAGGTGGTATACCCAGCAGGTGGGATACCCAGCAGGTGTTATACCCAGCAAGTTGCATACCCAGCAGATGGTATACCCAGCAGGATGTATACCCATCAGGTGGTATACCTAGCTTATAGTATACCCAGCAAGTCTAATACCCAGAAGGTTGAATACCCAGCAATTGAAATACTCAGCAGGTGATATACCCAGCAGGTAATATACCTAGCTGGTGGTATACAAAAAGGTGGTAAACCCACCAGAGGGTATACCCAGCAGTTTGTATACCCAGTAGGTTGTATACCCAGCAGGTGATATACCCTGCAGGATGTATACCCAGCAGGTGGTATACCCAGGAGGTTGTATACCCAGCAGGTGATATACCCAGCAGGTGATATATCCAGCAGGTTGTATACACAGCAGGTGGTATACCCAGCAAGTAGTATACCTAGCAGGTGGTATACACAGCAGGTAGTATACCCAGCAGGTAGTATACCCAGTAAGTGATTACCCAGCAGATAGTATACCCAACAGGTAACATACGTAGCGGGTGGTATACCCAGCTGGTAGGATACCCAACAGGTGGTATACCCAGCAGGATGTACGCCCAGCTGGTGGTATACTCAGCTGGTAGTATACTTAGTAGGTTGTATACCCAGAGGGTTGTATCTCCAGTGTGTGAAATACTCAGCAGGTGGTATACCCAGCAGGTAGTATACCCAGCAAGTTGTATACCCAGCAGGAGATATACCCAGCTGGTGGTATACCCAGCAGGTAGTATACCCAGAAGGTTGTATACACAGCTGGTAGTATACCCAGCAGGTAGTATACCCAGCAGGAGGTATACTTGCAGGTGGTATACCCAGCAGGATGCATACCCAGCAGTTGATATACCTAACAGGTTATATACCCAGCAGGTTGTATATCAAGCAGGTGGTATACCCAGCAGGTGGTATACCCAGCAGGTGATATACCCAGCAGGTGGTATACCTAGCAGGTGGTATACCTAGCAGGTGGTATAACCAGCAGGATGTATACCCATCAGGTGGTATACCTAGCTGATAGTATACCTAGCAGGTTGAATATCAAGCAGGTGGATTACTCAGCAGGTTGTATACTCAGCAGGTGGTTTACCCAGTAGGTGGTATACCCAGCATGTTATATACCCAGCAGGTGGTATACCCAGAAGGTGATATACCCAGTAGGTTGCATACCCAGCAGGTGGCATACCCAGCAGGATGTATACCCATCAGCTGGTATACCTATAGCAGTTGGTATACCCGGAAGGTGGTATACCCAGCAGGTGGTACACCCAGCATGTGGTATACCAAGCAGGTTGTATACCCGGAAGGTGGTATACCCGGCAGTTGACATACCCAGCAGTTGGTATTCCCAGCAGGTGGCATTCCCGGCAGTTGGTATTCCCAGTAGGTCGTATACCCGGCAGGTGGTATACCCAGTAGGTCGTATTCCCGGCAGGTGGTATACCTAGTAGGTGCTATACCCGGCAGGTGGTATACCCAGCAGTTGGTATACCCAGTAGGAGTTATACCCAGCAGTTGGTATACCCAGTAGGTGGTATACTCAACAGTTGGTATATCCAGTAGGTGGTATACCCGGCAGTTGGTATACCCAGCAGTTGGTATACCCAGCAGTTGGTACACCCAGCAGGTGTTAAACCGGCAGGTGATAAAATCGGCAATTTGTATACCCAACAGGTCGTATTCCCAGCAGGTTGAATATCCAGCAGGTGGTGTACCCAGCAGGTGGTATACCCAGCAGGTGGTGTACCCTGCAGGTTGTATACCCAGCAGGTTTTATATTCAAAATGTAGTTTACCCAGTAGGTGGTATACCCAGCATGTGTTATACCCAGCAAGCTGCATACCCAGCAGATGGTATACCCAGCAGGATGTATACCCATCAGGTGGTATACCTAGCTTATAGTATACCCAGCAAGTCTAATACCCAGAAGGTTGAATACCCAGCAATTGAAATACTCAGCAGGTGATATACCCAGCAGGTAATATACCTAGCTGGTGGTATACAAAAAGGTGGTAAACCCACCAGAGGGTATACCCAGCAGTTTGTATACCCAGTAGATTGTATACCCAGCAGGTGATATACCCTGCAGGTTGTATACCCAGCAGGTGGTATACCCAGGAGGTTGTATACCCAGGAGGTTGTATACCCAGCAGGTGATATACCCAGCAGGTGATATATCCAGCAGGTGATATATCCAGCAGGTTGTATACACAGCAGGTGGTATACCCAGCAAGTAGTATACCTAGCAGGTGGTATACCTCACAGGTAGTATACCCAGCAGGTAGTAAATCTAGCAGGTGGTATACACAGCAGGTAGTACACCCAGCAGGTAGTATACCCAGTAGGTGATTACCCAGCAGGTAGTATACCCAACAGGTGACATACCCAGCGGGTGGTATACCCAGCAGGTTGTATACCCAGCAGGATGTACGCCCAGCTGGTGGTATACCCAGCTGGTAGTATACTTAGTAGGTTGTATACCCAGAGGGTTGTATCTCCAGTAAGTGAAATACTCAGCAGGTGGTATACCCAGCAGGTAGTATACCCAGCAAGTTGTATACCCAGGAAGTTGTATACCCAGCAGGAGATATACCCAGAAGGTTGTATACACAGCAGGATGTATACCCAGCAGTTGATATACCTAACAGGTTATATACCCAGCAGGTTGTATATCAAGCAGGTGGTATACCCAGCAGGTGGTATACCCAGCAGGTGATATACCCAGCAGGTGGTATTACCCAGCAGGTGGCATACCCAGCAGGATGTATACCCATCAGGTGGTATACCTAGCAGGTGGTATACCCAGAAGGTGGTATACCCGGCAGTTGGTATAAACAGCAGTTGGTATATCCAGCAGGTGGTATAGCCATCAGGTGGTACCCCCAGCATGTGGTATACTCAGCAGGTGGTACACCCAGCAAGTGGTATACCCAGCATGTGGCATACCCGGAATGTGGTATACCCGGTAGTTGGTATACCCAGCAGTTGGTATACCCAGCAGGTGGTATTCCCGGCAGTTGGTATTCCCAGTAGGTCGTATACCCGGCAGGTGGTTTACCCAGTAGGTCGTATACCCGGCAGGTGGTATACCCAGTAGGTCGTATACCCGGCAGGTGGTATACCTAGTAGGTGCTATACCCGGCAGGTGGTATACCCAGCAGTTGGTATACCCAGTAGGAGTTATACCCAGCAGTTGGTATACCCAGTAGGTGGTATACTCAACAGTTGGTATACCCAGTAGGTGGTATACCCGGCAGTTGGTATACCCAGCAGTTGGTATACCCAGCAGGTGGTATTCCCGGCAGTTGGTATTCCCAGTAGGTCGTATACCCGGCAGGTGGTTTACCCAGTAGGTCGTATACCCGGCAGGTGGTATACCCAGTAGGTCGTATACCCGGCAGGTGGTATACCTAGTAGGTGCTATACCCGGCAGGTGGTATACCCAGCAGTTGGTATACCCAGTAGGAGTTATACCCAGCAGTTGGTATACCCAGTAGGTGGTATACCCGGCAGTTGGTATACCCAGCAGTTGGTATACCCAGCAGTTGATATACCCAGCAGGTGTTAAATCGGCAGGTGATAAATCCGGCAATTTGTATACCCAGCAGGTCGTATTCCCAGCAGTTTGAATATCCAGCAGGTGGTGTACCCAGCAGGTGGTATACCCAGCAGGTGGTATACCCGGCAGTTGGTATGCCCAGCAGGTGGTATACACAGCAGGTGAAATACCCAGCAGGTAGTATACCCAGCAGGTGGAATACACAGCAGATTGTATACACAGCAGGTCGTATTCCCAGAAGGTTGAATATCCAGCAGGTGGTGTACCTAGCAGGTGGTATACCCAGCAGGTGGTATACCCGGCAGTTGGTATGCCCAGCAGGTGGTATACACAGCAGGTGAAATACCCAGCAGGTAGTATACCCAGCAGGTGGAATACACAGCAGATTGTATACACAGCAGGTCGTATTCCCAGAAGGTTGAATATCCAGCAGGTGGTGTACCCAGCAGGTGGTATACCCAGCAGGTGGTATACCCGGCAGTTGGTATGCCCAGCAGGTGGTATACACAGCAGGTGAAATACCCAGCAGGTAGTATACCCAGCAGGTGGAATACACAGCAGATTGTATACACAGCAGGTCGTATTCCCAGAAGGTTGAATATCCAGCAGGTGGTGTACCTAGCAGGTGGTATTCCCAGGATGTTGTATACCCAGCAGGTGGTACACCCTGCAGGATGTATGCCCAGCGGGTGGTATAACCAGCTGGTAGTATACCTACAAGGTTGTATACCCAGAGAGTTGTATATCCAGTAAGTGAAATACCCAGCCGGTGGTATACGCAGTAGGTAGTATACCCATAAGGTTGTGTACACAGTTGGTAGTATACCCAGCAGGTGGTATACCCAGCAGGTAGTATACCCAGCAGGAGGTATACCCAGTAGGTGGTATACCCAGCAGGATTTATAACCAGCATGTGATATACCTAGCAGGTTATATACCCAGCAGGTTGTATACCCAGCAGGTTGTATACCCAGCAGGTGGTATATCAAGCAGGTGGTATACCCAGCAATGTATATACCCAGAAGGCGGTATACCCAGCATGTTGTACACCTAGCAGGTGGTATACATAGAAGGTTGTGTACCCAGCAGGTTGTATACCCAGCAGGTGGCATACCCTGCAGGTAGTATACCCAGCAGGTTGTATACACAGCTGGTAGTATACCTAGCAGGTGATATACGCAGCAGGTATTATACCCAGCAGGTGGTATACCCAGCAGGTGGTATTCCCAGCAGGTGGTATACCCTGCAGGTAGTATACCCAACAGGTGACATACCTAGCGGGTGGTATACCCAGCAGGTTGTATACCCAGCAGGATGTACGCCCAGCTGGTGGTATACCCAGCTGGTAGTATACTTAGTAGGTTGTATACCCAGAGGGTTGTATCTCCAGTAAGTGAAATACTCAGCAGGTGGTATACCCAGCAGGTAGTATACCCAGCAAGTTGTATACCCAGCAGGAGATATACCCAGAAGGTTGTATACACAGCAGGATGTATACCCAGCAGTTGATATACCTAACAGGTTATATACCCAGCAGGTTGTATATCAAGCAGGTGGTATACCCAGCAGGTGGTATACCCAGCAGGTGATATACCCAGCAGGTGGTATACCCAGCAGGTGGCATACCCAGCAGGATGTATATCCATCAGGTGGTATACCTAGCAGTTGGTATACCCAGAAGGTGGTATACCCGGCAGTTGGTATACCCAGCAGTTGGTATATCCAGCAGGTGGTATAGCCATCAGGTGGTACCCCCAGCATGTAGTATACCCAGCAGGTGGTACACCCAGCAAGTGGTATACCCAGCATGTGGCATACCCGGAATGTGGTATACCCGGTAGTTGGTATACCCAGCAGTTGGTATACCCAGCAGGTGGTATTCCCGGCAGTTGGTATTCCCAGTAGGTCGTATACCCGGCAGGTGGTTTACCCAGTAGGTCGTATACCCGGCAGGTGGTATACCCAGTAGGTCGTATACCCGGCAGGTGGTATACCTAGTAGGTGCTATACCCGGCAGGTGGTATACCCAGCAGTTGGTATACCCAGTAGGAGTTATACCCAGCAGTTGGTATACCCAGTAGGTGGTATACTCAACAGTTGGTATACCCAGTAGGTGGTATACCCGGCAGTTGGTATACCCAGCAGTTGGTATACCCAGCAGTTTATATACCCAGCAGGTGTTAAATCGGCAGGTGATAAATCCGGCAATTTGTATACCCAGCAGGTCGTATTCCCAGCAGTTTGAATATCCAGCAGGTGGTGTACCCAGCAGGTGGTATACCCAGCAGGTGGTATACCCGGCAGTTGGTATGCCCAGCAGGTGGTATACACAGCAGGTGAAATACCCAGCAGGTAGTATACCCAGCAGGTGGAATACACAGCAGATTGTATACACAGCAGGTCGTATTCCAAAGAAGGTTGAATATCCAGCAGGTGGTGTACCTAGCAGGTGGTATTCCCAGGATGTTGTATACCCAGCAGGTGGTACACCCTGCAGGATGTATGCCCAGCGGGTGGTATAACCAGCTGGTAGTATACCTACAAGGTTGTATACCCAGAGAGTTGTATATCCAGTAAGTGAAATACCCAGCCGGTGGTATACGCAGTAGGTAGTATACCCATAAGGTTGTGTACACAGTTGGTAGTATACCCAGCAGGTGGTATACCCAGCAGGTAGTATACCCAGCAGGAGGTATACCCAGTAGGTGGTATACCCAGCAGGATTTATAACCAGCATGTGATATACCTAGCAGGTTATATACCCAGCAGGTTGTATACCCAGCAGGTTGTATACCCAGCAGGTGGTATACCAAGCAGGTGGTATACCCAGCAATGTATATACCCAGAAGGCGGTATACCCAGCATGTTGTACACCTAGCAGGTGGTATACATAGAAGGTTGTGTACCCAGCAGGTTGTATACCCAGCAGGTGGCATACCCTGCAGGTAGTATACCCAGCAGGTTGTATACACAGCTGGTAGTATACCTAGCAGGTGATATACGCAGCAGGTATTATACCCAGCAGGTGGTATACCCAGCAGGTGGTATTCCCAGCAGGTGGTATACCCTGCAGGTAGTATACCCAACAGGTGACATACCTAGCGGGTGGTATACCCAGCAGGTTGTATACCCAGCAGGATGTACGCCCAGCTGGTGGTATACCCAGCTGGTAGTATACTTAGTAGGTTGTATACCCAGAGGGTTGTATCTCCAGTAAGTGAAATACTCAGCAGGTGGTATACCCAGCAGGTAGTATACCCAGCAAGTTGTATACCCAGCAGGAGATATACCCAGAAGGTTGTATACACAGCAGGATGTATACCCAGCAGTTGATATACCTAACAGGTTATATACCCAGCAGGTTGTATATCAAGCAGGTGGTATACCCAGCAGGTGGTATACCCAGCAGGTGATATACCCAGCAGGTGGTATACCCAGCAGGTGGCATACCCAGCAGGATGTATATCCATCAGGTGGTATACCTAGCAGTTGGTATACCCAGAAGGTGGTATACCCGGCAGTTGGTATACCCAGCAGTTGGTATATCCAGCAGGTGGTATAGCCATCAGGTGGTACCCCCAGCATGTAGTATACCCAGCAGGTGGTACACCCAGCAAGTGGTATACCCAGCATGTGGCATACCCGGAATGTGGTATACCCGGTAGTTGGTATACCCAGCAGTTGGTATACCCAGCAGGTGGTATTCCCGGCAGTTGGTATTCCCAGTAGGTCGTATACCCGGCAGGTGGTATACCCAGTAGGTCGTATACCCGGCAGGTGGTATACCCAGTAGGTCGTATACCCGGCAGGTGGTATACCTAGTAGGTGCTATACCCGGCAGGTGGTATACCCAGCAGTTGGTATACCCAGTAGGAGTTATACCCAGCAGTTGGTATACCCAGTAGGTGGTATACTCAACAGTTGGTATACCCAGTAGGTGGTATACCCGGCAGTTGGTATACCCAGCAGTTGGTATACCCAGCAGTTGATATACCCAGCAGGTGTTAAATCGGCAGGTGATAAATCCGGCAATTTGTATACCCAGCAGGTCGTATTCCCAGCAGTTTGAATATCCAGCAGGTGGTGTACCCAGCAGGTGGTATACCCAGCAGGTGGTATACCCGGCAGTTGGTATGCCCAGCAGGTGGTATACACAGCAGGTGAAATACCCAGCAGGTAGTATACCCAGCAGGTGGAATACACAGCAGATTGTATACACAGCAGGTCGCATTCCCAGAAGGTTGAATATCCAGCAGGTGGTGTACCTAGCAGGTGGTATTCCCAGGATGTTGTATACCCAGCAGGTGGTACACCCTGCAGGATGTATGCCCAGCGGGTGGTATAACCAGCTGGTAGTATACCTACAAGGCTGCATACCCAGAGAGTTGTATATCCAGTAAGTGAAATACCCAGCCGGTGGTATACGCAGTAGGTAGTATACCCATAAGGTTGTGTACACAGTTGGTAGTATACCCAGCAAGTGGTATACCCAGCAGGTAGTATACCCAGCAGGAGGTATACCCAGTAGGTGGTATACTCAGGAGGATTTATAACCAGCATGTGATATACCTAGCAGGTTATATACCCAGCAGGTTGTATACCCAGCAGGTTGTATACCCAGCAGGTGGTATACCAAGCAGGTGGTATACCCAGCAAGTGATATACCCAGAAGGCGGTATACCCAGCATGTTGTACACCTAGCAGGTGGTATACATAGAAGGTTGTGTACCCAGCAGGTTGTATACCCAGCAGGTGGCATACCCTGCAGGTAGTATACCCAGCAGGTTGTATACACAGCTGGTAGTATACCTAGCAGGTGATATACGCAGCAGGTATTATACCCAGCAGGTGGTATACCCAGCAGGTGGTATTCCCAGCAGGTGGTATACCCTGCAGGTAGTATACCCAGCAGGTGGTATACCCAGCAGGTTATATACGCAGCATGTGGTATACCCAGCAGTTGGTATACCCAGCAGAAGATATACCCAGCAGGTTGTGCACCCAGCAGGTGGCATACCCAGCAGGTGGTATACCCTGCAGGTAGTATACCCAGCAGGTTGTATACACAGCTGATAGTATACCTAGCAGGTGGTATACCCAGCAGATGGTATACCCAGCAGGTGGTATACCGGGCAGTTGGTTTACCCAGCAGTTGGTATACCCAGCAGGTGTTAATCTGGCAGATGATAAACCCGGCAATTTGTATACCCAGCAGTTGGTATACCCGAAAGTTGGTATACCAGTTAGGTGGTATACCATGCAGGTGGTATACCCGGCAGTTATTATACCCAGCAGGAGGTATACCCAGCAGGTGAAATACCCAGCAGGTGGTATACCCAGCAGGTGGAATACACAGCAGGTTGAATATCCAGCAGGTGGTGTACCCAGCAGGTGGTATACCCAGCAGTTGGTATACCCGGCACTTGGTATACCCAGCAGGTGGTATACCCAGCAGGTGGTATACTCAGCAGGTGGAATACACAGCAGGTTGTATACCCAGCAGGTCGTATTTCCAGCAGGTTGAATATCCAGCAGGTGTTGTACTCAGCAGGTGGTATACCCAAATAGTGGTATACACGGGAGTTGGTATACCCAGCAAATGGTATACCCAGCAGGTGAAACACCCAGCAGGTGGAATACCCAGCAGGTGAAATACCCAGCAGGTGGTATACTCAGCAGGTGGAATACACAGCAGATTGTATACCCAGCAGGTCTTATTGCCAGAAGGTTGAATATCCAGCAGGTGGTGTACCTAGCAGGTGGTATTCTCAGCAGGTGGTTTACCCAGCAGGTTTTATTCCCAGCAGGTCGTATACCCAGCAGGTGGTATACCCAGCAGGTGGTACACCCAGCATGTGGTATACCCAGTAGGTGGTATATCCAGCAGGTAGAATTCACAGCAGGTGGCATACCCAGCAGGTGGTATACCCAGCAGATTGAATACCCAGAAGGTAGTATACCCAGCAGGTGATATACCCAGCAGGTTGTATACCCAGCAGTTGGTATACCCAGCAGGTTGTATACCCAGCAGGAGGTATACCCAGCAGGTGGCATACCCAGCATGTGGTACATTCAGCAGGTGGTATACCCAGGAGGTAGTAGACCCAGCAGGTGAGATACCCAGCAGGTGATATACCCAGCAGGTGGTATACGGCGCAGGTATTATACCCAGCAGGTGGTATACCCGACAGGTGGTATACCCAGCAGATGGTATACCCAGCAGATGGTATACACAGCACATGGTATACCCAGCAGGTGGTATACCCAGCAGGTGGTATACCTAAGAGATGGTATACCCAGCAGGTGGTATACCCAGCAGGTTGTATACCCACCAGGTGCTATAATAGCAGTTAGTTTACCTAGCAGGTATACTAACGTATAGTATAGTATAGTATAGTATAGTATAGTATAGTATAGTATAGTATAGTATAGTATAGTATAGTATAGTATAGTATAGTATAACGTATAGCAGGTATAGCGCACGTCCGACCTCCTTGACGTGCTGTCTTAGACTGATGGCGCCAGCGCGGCGCGATGACCGGACCCCCCTTCCTTCGTGACGTCATATTCGCCACGGGAGGTTTTCATTGGCTCCCTGTGCCACATCGCTGTCGGTGACCAATCTGGTGTCACACAGTTTTGGCGGCAAAACAGAAGAGCTAGTGCCATATTGGCTTCCTAAAGGGCCTAAACCACAGGCCAAAATACTCTTCTTTTATCAATTTCTCGGCACATCGAGAACACTACATTCTCCCACATATATCAAACTGATGCCTGCGACGTAGAGAACGCTCGGGTAAAGTGGACATGACTCTTACTGCAGGCGTGGGAGGAATATAAGGGGGGGGAACACCGTCACAATACATACATATATACATATATATATATATATATATATATGTCGTACCTAGTAGCCAGAACGCACTTCTCAGCCTACTATGCAAGGCCCGATTTGCCTAATAAGCCAAGTTTTCATGAATTAATTGTTTTTCATCAACCTAACCTACCTAACGTAACCTAACCTAACTTTTTTGGCTACCTAACCTAACCTAACCTATAAAGATAGGTTAGGTTAGGTTAGGTAGGGTTGGTTAGGTTCGGTCATATATCTACGTTAATTTTAACTCCAATAAAAAAAAAATTGACCTCATACATAATGAAATGGGTAGCTTTATCATTTCATAAGAAAAAAATTAGAGAAAATATATTAATTCAGGAAAATTTGGCTTATTAGGCAAATCGGGCCTTGCATACTAGGCCAAAAAGTGCGTTCTGGCTACTAGGTACGACATATATATATATATATATATATATATATATATATATATATATATATATATATATATATATATATATATATATATATATGTGTGTGTATATCACGAAAATAAACACGTGATTAAGAATGTGACAATGTCAGACCACGGAGGAAAAATGAAACAGGAAATTTCCTTAAGTACTTTCGTATATTAAATACATCTTCAGAAGGTTTGACCTTCTGAAGATGTATTTAATATACGAAAGTACTTAAGGAAATTTCCTGTTTCATTTTTCCTCCGTGGTCTGACATTGTCATTATATATATATATATATATATATATATATATATATATATATATCGGGCCTTCCATAGTAGGCCTAGTACGACGTTCTGGCTACTAGGTACAACATTATATATATATATATATATATATATATATATATATATATATATAATATATATATATATATATATATATATATATATATATATATTATATATATATATATATATATATATATATATATATATATATATATATATATATAATGTTGTACCTAGTAGCCAGAACGTCGTACTAGGCCTACTATGGAAGGCCCGATTTGCCTAATAAGCCAAGTTTTCCTAAATTTATATATTTGTAAAAAAAATTTCTTATGAAATGATAAATCTGTCCATTTCATTATGTATAAGTTAATTTGTTTAAATTTTAGTTAAAACTAACGTAGATATATGACCGAACCTAACAAACCCTACCTAACCTAACCTATTTTAACGTAACCTAAACTAACACAAGTAAGTCAATAAATTATGGTCTTGATATAAAATAATAATACTAATTCAAATAAACTATTTGGAAAAAATTTATTGATAATAAAGAAAATCACTCGGCCTATTAGGCAAATCGGGCCTTGCATAGTAGGCCGAGAAGTGCGTTCTGGCTACTAGGTACCACATGTATTTATAAATATCCCTGCTAGAGCAGCATATAAACAATCAAACACTTTATATTCATCCGTGTAAAGTGTGTTATAGAATTGTTCTGCGAAGTTAACACTTATTTAACACTTAAAACACTTGGTCTAGTTTACATTTAAAACTATAATGTCAAAAGGTAAACTGACGACAAAAAGAAGTCAGTGAACAATTTTAAGTTTGTTCAAATCATGGTGAGAATCATCAGGATCTAGTATGATGTTATAGGTCCTAGACAGTAGTAGGGAGTACAGTCCACAGAACATTTTTTTTTTCTGGCAGAGGACCCCTGTGGACTGTACAGTCCACAGAACATTTTTTTTTTTTTGGGCCAGAGGACCCCTGTGGACTGTACAGTCCACAGAACATTTTTTTTTCTGGGAAATATCGTGTCTGTGAGCCAGGGTTTAATTTTGTCAGTCACAGATTTTAGAAGTAAGGATTTCTTATGAGAAAAATAATTTCCAAGACTTAGAAGTTTGTTAAGGGCTTATGGAACAAATTCAAGTAACGTATGTAGCTCTTTAGGGTTTCCATGAGAACTCTACGGACATATTTTACATGTTTTCAACTTACAAAATCGTCTATGTAAGCCTTAGTTATTCATGTAAATTTAGAAAGTTATCTGTATAAGTCAGGGTTTTCAGGGGCTCGTACATCACACCCCCCTCCCTCCCTCCCCCTTACCTCCCAATCTCTCGCGTCACTTTTATATACCTTACGCCCGGCCAGCCAGACGTCGCATACAGGTTACCTCTTATCATATCTTATCTTCTCCATAATATCTGGACCGTCCCTCCTCTCTCTCTCTCTCCCTCCTCTCTCTCTCTCTCTCCTCTTCATATTATTCCCTCTTCCTATTTTCTGACATACTAATATTTTATTCCTTTTTCATTAACCAGTCAGTTTTATACAAATCAACCGAAGCATCTCAATGTAACCTTTAATACTGAAACTGTCTCAGAGACTATCTAAGCTGGCCCCAGCTACCTGCCCCAGGCTATCTGCCCGAGGCAATCATCACCTGATTACCTGCCCCAGACATCTACCAGTCATTGTCGGCGTTCGCCACCGTAGTAATTTATATATATATATACATTACGCGTTAATAAAACTTATTTATTTATTTATAATTTATTTAGTCATCTAATTCATAGTTTACACAATTTATAATAAAAGAGTTTATTCCCAGTATTCGCCAATCATTCTCGCTATTAATAAAACAGCCAAACGCTCACTCAGGGGCACACTATCGTTATTACGCTCATTCAGGGGCCCCCTCAGATCGCCAAAGTCTCAGAGGCCTACACTTTCAGTCAGCATTCAATCTTCATCCTGTTCACAAGGTTCCCCCAGCCTAGTCATATCATCATGTCAGTATGTCCTCTGTGCCTGTCTCCTATCAACAACGAAATCGTGCATGTGTGTCAAACACGATGTTTAACATGCCTAGGTGAAATGTCCATCAACGCTCTTCAAGAATGCAGACTGTACTGTATAGGATGCAACGGGCCTACACCGCCTGGACATTTTGACGTAACCTGTACCAGCTGTGGACAACTCTATTGTGCAAATCGTAAGTACCGCTTTTTCTCGCACATTCAATAAACTTTCAAAGAAAATATATATCCGAAACACACATACATACATACATACATACAGACAGTCAATTTATATATATATATATTATTTTCATTTCAGTTCATGGTTCTACTTCCTGCCCATACTGTCGTTTCTCAGTTAACCGGGAACCTCCCACCGAAGCCAGAAACGTCATTGAACCTCCACCCAAACGCCGTCGCACCATAAATAACCGTACGTTTTTACAATAATTTTCGTAATTTTAAAAGTTAATAATTGTATTTTTTAACAAGTGTATAAACAAGTAATAAGTACTCATACAGAAAAATGTTTCCATTACAGGAGTTCCTATTCGTGATCAAGAGAATCTCATACTTGGTGGAATCAACATCCCAGCTCGTAAGTAATATTATTATTTATCTGTAATTCAGTTTTTCCTCTTATTTAAACTTTTTGTTTTTCCTCTTAATAATAATTCCTCTTATTTACACGATATTTTCCTATTAAGGTTTTCAAATCCTCTTATTGTTTTCAAATTTGTTTTCCTCTTAATGTTTATTCATTGCTAATATTATATTACAGAATCGCCCCTGGATTCAACCCAACCCTCTGAGTGGAGCACGCCTGTACGCAGTCAACCCCAGCTGTCCCAGGAGCTAGAAGAAGATGCACCAGACGGCAACCAGCAGGCATCCTCAGATGAAGAAGAAGAAGACAATCAACCCCCTGTTCACGACATATCAGATGAAGAAGTCAACGCTCCAGATTCCCCAGAGGTACTTAACTTAGATAACGTTGTTCCGCAAGTGTTAGAAGTCATTAACCATTTCGAAGGTTCATTCTCAAGACATTCATTCTCCATTCCCGGTCATTTAGACGCCGACCCCAGCTTATATATAAATAGGTATAGGGAATTTTTTATAGAATATATAGACAATCAGTTCAGACAAATACAGGAAGAATTCCCTCCCTCATTTCACATTTACCCTGATGTAAGCCTAATTTTGCAAAAACTTAATCATGCCGACGATCAATATGAAATATTAGATGAAGTATTTTCAATTAGAGGAGAAACTCAGACTGTTACACAGGAAGAGGTTGAAGTTCTTGTAAATTCATGGGTTGACGAAATGTCTGCTAAAATTGACGAATGCCTAAAAAATGTCCAATCCTCAAGTGTAGGAATTCATTCCATGTCAGGCTTTGCCATTAATTTTTCGTATATTCGCCACCCTATGCACCTTGGATCATATGTACCATATCCTGCAAAATTAAAGGGTAAAGAATCAGTATTTAATCCTGAAAGTGAAGGAGATGAGTGTTTGTTACAGTGCATTGCGGCATATAAAAACTTAGCATTGGGCAGGACTATGAATAACGTTAGACAACATTACAAAAGCCTTCGATGGTGTAGAAGATTCGTAGTATGGGCAGATGAAATCAGATTCCCCGTATCATTTGATAATCTTAAGAAAATAGAGAAGCTTAACAAAATTTCTATTTATATTTATACAATAACTCATGAAAGTAACAGATACTATCTTAGTTTAGCTAGGAAAAGCCAGGAAAAGTATGTCGATAAAGTCCCTTTGTTGTTATTAGAAGGCAAGCATCTCTGTCTGATCAAGGACTTTGATAAATTTGTAAAGAATATTAACCATAATCCGTATAAAATTCCTGACACTCATAAATTCTGTAAAATTTGTCTTTTGCATGCCCCCATAGATGAAATTCAGGCTCACGAAGAGTCATGCACTGTATCCCAAGTATTTTCATTCTATAATCCTAGTGATAAAATCAGTTTTAAAAATTACGGTAGGACCTATAGCCCAACTCACACCGCCTATTACGATTTTGAATGTCTATTAGACCGTCAAAATCCTAGAGGCATGGTGGAATGTAAGCATAAAGCAATTGCTTATGCTTACATGATTTTAGACAGGGAATTCAATGTCGTAGAAACGTATTCATACGTAGGCCCAGACGCGGTCAATCATTTTATTACAAAGCTAGAAGCCTCATGGAAAGCTATTCATGCTCAGCTCCCCAACTTCCCTAAGAACTTGTCCAGAGAACAGGAAAGAATGTTTCAAAGACAAAATACGTGTCAATTGTGTCATCAAACTTTCAAGGATAAGAAAGATAAACATAGACATCATAATCATGCTATTCAGGAAAATAATTACTTAGGTGCTTATTGTGCTCGTTGCAATTTACAATGTAAAAATGCTCGTAGATACTTGACCGCATTTTCCCATAATGCTGCATATGATCTGGGAATTATACTTAAAGAACTGTCCAAAAATCCTCACCGCGATGTAGAAATTCTAACCACGGAAGGATTGAATTTTATGCAAGTCATCATAGGTAAACTTAAATTCCTAGATAGCCTAGCTCTCCTTAATGGGTCATTAGGAACCTTAGCAAGCGAGCACGTTGCCGGTAAGAAAGCTACCAAGTACACTGAACACATACTAAATGGCGTATCCGATGAAGCTAAAGCTCTGTTAATTAAAGGTAAACAAAGCCTATGTTATGATTATATTTCTTCCATGGACGTGTTAGACGAACCTCAGCTCCCTTCGCGAGATAAGTTTTACAATGTTTTACATGACTCTCCACTGTCTGAAGAAGATTATAACAATGCTCTTAAAGTATTTAATTTAGGGAACTGTACAAACATCAAGGATTACCTCATGTTATATTTAAAAGTTGACGTGGGAATGCTAGTTGATATATTTACACTTTGGCGAACATCACTGAAAGAAATTTATGAACTAGATATTGTTTTCTATGTATCACTTCCTAGTTATGCTTGGGACGCGTTCTTATTTAAATCAAAAGTTGTACTTGACTATGTGTATGATCAGAATATATATGATTTGTTGAGAAGGAATCTTAGAGGAGGGTTCACATCTTCCATAAGACAATTTACACAGGCTGTTAACGAGTACACTACATCTAACCCTAGCTCTGATGACGATACTCATATTTTGTACCTCGACTTTAACAGCTTATATGCAGCGTGCATGGCTGAGGTACTTCCCCAGGGAGGGATTAGACAATTAACTGACCTTGAGCGGGATACCTTATTAGGGCAAGGGTTACAACATATCCCCTGTAATCAAGACAAAGGCTATTGGATTTTATGCGATACAAAACATGTATCTCCCGAGGTAGCCAGGTATACTGATGATCTGCCCCTTGTACTGTCTCATACTAATATAACGGAGGAGTTTTTGTCAGAGTACAGTAAGAAAACCCTTAATGATGAAAAACGTAAGCTCCCACCTAAAAATACTAAGTTAATTGCATCCCACTTGCCCCAAAACGACTACTTAGTAAGCCTCGATTTCCTGCAATTGCTATTAAAACTTGGACTAGAAGTTGAACGAGTAAAAACAATCTATGAATTTAATCAGGCTCCCTATTTAAAAGATTTTATTTCAACCAACATTCGAGAACGAGCTAATACCACCTGTAAAGTTAAAGGAAAAGCTTTTAAACTCATAAGTAATAGTCTGTACGGGAAATCAATGACAAATATATCTAGATATGCTAATACTCACCATCTAGTAACGACAAAACATTCATTCTTAACTCATGCAAGAAACCCTTTGTATAAACGAGCTGTCTCTTTAGGTCAAGATAGGGTTCTCTGTACAGTAATGAAAGACATCCTTAAAGTTACCACTCCTTCTTACATGGGATATCAGATCTTGCAGATAGCCAAGAGGCGTTTATACGAGTTCTGGTATAATGTAGTTAAAGCCCATTATGGGGAGAGAGCTAGACTAATTTATACGGATACAGACTCATTCATATTTACTCTGACCTGTAAAGATGCTTTCCAAGAAATGACAAAAGCTCCTCTAGTAGATTATATGGATTTCAGTAATTTCGACAAAGATCATCCCATGTATTCTGCTACTCGCAAAGGTGAACTAGGACTCCTCAAGTCAGAAGTAAAGCAGAAAATCATAACTGAATTAATTGCACTCAAGCCTAAAACTTACTCTCTCCTAACCCTTGATAATGAACATTTATGTAAATGTAAAGGGATTCCTTATCACCAACAAAAGAAAATAACACATGCATCTTTTCAGAACACATTAGAGACAAATACAACTTTTAATTTTGTATCCCGATCTATTCGTAATGTTAATGGACAGATATGCACGTGTAAAACAACTAAGCGCGGTCTGTCAGCTTTTGATGACAAGAGGTACCTCATTAGTCCCACAGAGTCATTAGCTTACGGTCACCCAGACATTCCAGAGCGTGAGGTACAGGTACAGGTAGAGGAAGAGGTACAGGAAGAGGTACAGGTAGAGGAAGAGGTGCAGGTAGGGGATCCAGTAATTGTAGATAATCCCCAACCAAGACGTCAATTGTTCCCCATTTTTAATCTTTGGGAAAAGCGGGATAGAGTCGCTCAGCAATTATTCCCTAACAACAACTAAGTCTGTTACTGTATTGTCTATGTATTATCTATAACTATATTCAAATGTCTTTTATATTATATTGGCTATGATTTGCTACTGTATTTGATATGAAATGACTATGATATAACTATGATTTATTTTGTTACTGTATTGGATATGATTTGTTACTGTATTGGATATGATCAAATGGCTATGTTATGACTATAATTTATTTTGTTACTGTATTGGATATGATTTTATTACTGTATTTGATATGAAAATGACTATGATTCAAATGTCTATAATAATGTATATTCTATGATTTTATTACTGTATTGGATATGTTATGACTATGATTTTATTGGCTATGATATTGTATATTCTATGATTTTATTACTGTATTGGATATGTTATGACTATGATTTTATTGGTTATGTTTAAATAAAACTCGAATGTAGATTTCGTTTAAATACTCCTTTCATTATATATTTGTAGTTAGTCTATTGAATCCTAGCAACATGGAAGGGCAGAAAAAAGTTATTACTGAATCCCAGTTGAATATATTTAGTGAACCGTCAAGAATTATTATTGCTGGATTTTCAAATGGTGGGAAGAGCTATTTATGTGCTAAAATGATAGAGAAATATCAGCAGAACTTTGCAAAAATAATTATCTGTGGAAGCGGGTATAAAGAGTTGAGAACTAATCCACTCTTTAAACATAAGATATCTTTTTACTCTGAAATTGTAAACCCTTTAGATGATCGTGATCCAGAGGACACATCTCATATATTAGTTGTTTATGATGACTTGTATGTTGAATCTACAAACTCTAAAATAGTAAGTGATATATTTACTAAGGGACGGCATGAGAACATCTCTGTTATTTTTATAACCCAAAATATATTTTTCAGTGGGAAATTTTCTAGATCTATAAGTTTAAATGCTTCTCATTTTATTCTGCTTAAATCAAGAGACTTGTCCCAGATAGAAACATTAGGCAGACAAATATTCGGAAAACAAGATGCCAAGAAATTTTTAGATATATATAAGAAAGTGATTTCTCGACAGTATGGGTATTTACTTGTTGACTTGGGCGTTAAAACACCTGAATCCATAATATTTAGGGGAAATATTGTAAATGAACCCCCATATGAAATAGTGTATCAATGGTGAACATTACACAAACTCTTAATAAGATATACAATGACCCCAAGTCCATAGGTGGGTTTGGTGGTGTTTTAAAATTGTATAAGGCTGCAAAGAAAACAATCCCTGAAATAACTATAAAAGATGTGAAAGACTATTTAAAAACGTCTAATGCATATACCTTACATCTATTAAAAAAACGTAAATTTAAACGAAGACGTATCTTAGCACCTAGACCTAAAGCTTTCTTTACCAGTGACTTGGCTGATATGACATTGTTAGCTAAGCACAACAATGATATTAAATATTTATTAGTTTGTGTTGATATATTTTCAAGGTTTGCACATGTAGTTCCACTATCCACTAAATCAGGTCAGAGTGTAAGTGAAGCCATGAAAGCTGTTCTGGATTTACCTTCATCAAAAGGTGTAAGGAAGCTTAACACTGATAAGGGCGGTGAATTCTATAATAAATATATGAAACGATTGTTAGACAGTAAAAACATTGATCTGTACAGTGTATTTTCTCAGGAAACTAAAGCCAGCATTGCAGAGAGATTTATAAGAACATTGAAAACTAAGATATATAAATATTTAACGGCTTATAACACCTTAACCTATATAAATGTTTTACCTGATATGGTTAAAACGTATAATAGAACACCACATAGAGGATTAAAGGGGAAAATACCTATTGATGTACATGCTTTATCTTCGCCTCGAGATGTGACTAGGCAATTTAAGCTCATGTATAAAGGAGAGCAGCAGACTAAGCCACGCATCAGTAATCATCTGTCTGTAGGAGATACAGTACGGCTTGCCTTATCTAATCGTATTTCAAAGTTCAAAAGAGGTTTTCATCAACAGAACACTAAGGAAATATTTACAATTGCTCAAATTGATACTAAACAACCCGTGCCTTTATATTATCTAAAGGACTTAAATAATAGACTTATAGAAGGCGGATTTTATAGAGAGGAGTTGACTCCCACCTACTTGTCAGATACATTTGAAATTGAGAGAATTATAAGTAAACGTAAAGTTGGTAATACTACTTTATATAAAGTTAGATACGTCGGTTACGACAGTTCATTTGATCAGTGGGTGAATTCAGATGACGTGAAGAAACTATGAAGAAGCAGCCCTTAGTTAGAAAGTATCGTGGATTTATTGAACTATTAGCTAGATTAGGTTATAATTCTAGGAAAAAGTTAATTAAGACTCTTAAAAAGGAACATATACTTTGCTTATCAGAAATATTTAATAATTTCTTAAAAAATAAAATTGAAGTTGGGAAGCCTATTTTAAAGAGACTTTCTAAATATAGAGCTCTACTCCATACATTAGCCTGTAAGAAGAAAGCTATTTCACTCAAGAAAGACATATTAACAAGTAAAAGAGGAGGCAATTTATTGGGCATTTTACTTCCCATAGCTATAAATTTCATTTCAAGGCTATTTAATAAGGAATAATGAAAGAATTCTATCTTGTACCACGAAAAGCTATTGATCAACAGAAGCCTACGGCAGTAAGTGTTGAGAAGCCTACGATGACAGTGAGAACAAATCCTGTTATACAACACTTGATAGACTTAAGATTAAAGCTTAAGGATTATGATTTTGCTGTCTCCTTGTTAAATTATTTTAATACAACTGGACTTGTAAAGTGGGATGAGGAAGGGAACATTACATCGCCAGTTACTGGGCTCAATATTGTTGATGATGTTATAGGCAGGATGTGCACTCCGAAATTGTTATTCCCAGAAGATAAACTGCCAATTGCAAAGTTGTTCTACTCTTTGACATCTACACCTAAGAATTTATTTAGAAATGTAGATGCGAAAAATCAAGTGTTTTCTCCTCCAAGTTTGAAGAGGAAGATCAAGGCTGTAGATGAAGGAGAGTCTACCTGGATATCATATTAAGGTGAGTTTCTGTTTATTTTTATCATTTACTATTAGTCTACAGGATGGATAGTTACGTTATATATGCAGCGAGTAACTCTGATACTGATGTATTTAAAAACAATGCTCCCAATGCTTTTGAAAATAGATTACATAATCAGCTGCCTTTAGACCCGAATAAAGCTTATGAAGTGTGCCTGAAGAATATATTCCTGCCTCCATCTTATTTCGCTGTTAGGAGGAATGATCCGGAAAGTTTTATTTCAGTTCAACTTCTAGTGTCTAATAAAAATTTATCTGATTTGAGTACGGTGAATACATCTTTCAATTTAAAGTCGGATATTTTAGCCAGTGATAATTGCATAGAGCTAACGACTATTTTAAATAGAGAAATTTCTACTATATTTTCAAAAGGTTCACTGAGTTTTATAGGACCCGTACTTAATTATAATTTCCCAGATCACGGGGACGTTTATATGAAATATGATTCGAGTATTAATCGAAGTAAGTTTAATGCAGCATTTAGTGAGAAGTTGTTAAAATTATTTATTACAAAGGATGGAAAATTAGTTGTTCGAATTTCTTTATCTTTCGGTCGAAATATATGTAAAGTTATTGGAGCTGAAGTAGGTAAAGCCTATGATATTTTTATTATGAATAAGCTACCTAATAACAGGTTATTTGTACAAGATACTTGCTATTATCATCCTAGGCCAGGAGGCCGTATAGATTTCTTGTGTGTATATTGTGATAAGGTGCAGCCCACCATGTTTGGTAATCAGATTGTAAATATCTTGGATGTTGTTTCGTTTCAAAGTAATGTAACACACAGGAAATTATATAAACCTTTAAATACGACTAATATTGATGGCATCAGTATTAGATTAACAGATCAAGATGGGGAGCCTGTATATTTTGAAAAGGATGGATGTACGATTGCAGTATTACATATTAGACCCGTTGATATATAATGGCATGAGTAGAGGGAGTTTATCATTCTCTCTTGGCCTGTTTAAACATGAGGGTCGGGTTTGTACCGCTGTCTGTTGACGAGGTAGGGCGATTTATCGCTCCTCGAGGGAAGAGAGGCGGAGCACTGGGCGATATTACTGTTTTTGATAGAAGACATTTAAGAGGAGGTGGAATATTAAGTTTCTTAACTGGTCTAGCTCGTAGAGCAACTCCTTTCCTATTAAAAACTATTATGCCAGCAGCATTGACAATGGGACAGAATGTTTTGCAGGATATAAATGCTGGTCAAGGTACTTTGAAAGATTCAATTAGAAAACGCGGTATGGAAACATTGAAAAGTATAGGTCCTAAATTGTTAACAGGTGGCCGAATAACGAAAAGAAAAACGAAAAGACCTGCCTATATAAAGAAAATGGATAGATATAAAGACGTGTTTTCATAAAAACAGTACTAGTTGTATGCTAGACGCAGACATGATGAGTGTAAATGCTCCTAGTGCAGCATTGCAAGTTCCTTTAGAAAATTATACAGCTGCTATAAGCGATGGCTTTCCTAAAGTTAATCCGCATAGAATGGTTGAAAGTACGATAATTTCAAGACAGACGCAGGATATTTTACCTGTGAATTCAAGTATTAACAATAAATTTAAAGACTCTTATATTGAATTCCGTATCCCGGGAGTTAAGGGTCAATTTATTGATCTTTCGAGCTTGACGCTAGAACTGATGGTTGAATTAACGGGACCTGATGGAATTACGGCTTTAGCGGATATTAAAAATGCATCAATAGTCAATGGCTTGTCCCAGACAATGTTTAAAGCTGTAACTGTTTATTTAAATGAGCAAGTGGTGGAAACTAATTCATTATTTTCATATTTATCATATGTAAAGCTAATGACGACGCTTTCTGAATGTAAAGCTGAAAGATTTAAAGAACTGACGTATTTCTATAATGATGTTTTCCCTGAAAAATATGATGTAGATTATTTTAAGAATGCCTCAGAAGACCTTAAATCTAGATTTGTAAAGTTAAAAACTGAGGGAGTAAATTGTTGCTTTAAACTGCTATTGGACATTACAACTTTGAGCGAATATCTTTTGGATGGAATTGATATTCGTTTGAGATTAGAACTTAACAGTGATCCGTGGGTTATAAACAGTATTGAATCTGGATATAAGTTTAACATAAAACTAGCTAGAATGTGGATTGATCGGATAACTCCATTTGCATCTGGATTGGAGGCTATTAATAGAGCTCTGGCTGAACAAAATACACCAGTTACATATACGTTTGATAAGACACTCCATAAGACGTTCATTCTCGGTAATGGGCAGCAGAGATTAAGTATTGACCAGCCATGGGGGAGCATTATCCCAGATAAATTATTTATTATGATGATGGATATGGAAGCAATATCAGGAGCGTATACACTTAATCCACTTTATTTCGATCACTGCGATTTATCTAATGTATATATTACACGTGATGGGACAAACTTATTTAATATAACTTGCAAGTTCCCGAATAAATGTTCGAAACTATACTACGAGACTCAAAATACTGTAGGCTTTAATGCTTGCAATACCTTGACATATAATTCATTTATAAAAGGAAGAACGTTACTGGCATTTAGACTAACGCCTGAGGAATTGAGAGATACCCTTCCTATAGAGGCTTCGGGCAACCTGAGAATTACATTAGAATTTGCTGTTCCAGCGAAATCAAATAAAGTTATTATTTTATTCGGAATTACAACGGGAGTATTGAGAATTTATTCCGATAGGCGAGTTGTGTGTGATACAAGAGCATGAACTGCAAACAAATTAATACGGCATTGAACGATATGAAAGGTAGTAAAGCTAAATATATTGGATGCTATTTAGCCACGGATATATATAGAATAATGAAGCAAATACGGGATAAACCGATTATGTTTATAATAAATACCTTAGGAAGAGACTCTAAGGAAGTAATGGGTCACTGGATTGCTGTATATAAATCTAAAGGGAAAATAGTTATACTCGATTCATATGGAATAAATGTGTATTCGCCATACATTTCGGAGTTTTTAAATTATTATAAAGACTGTGATGTATACGCGTTTACAGAGAGACTTCAGAGTTTAAATACTTACGTATGCGGGCTATATGCGATGTTTTTCTGTTACCATCTTTCAAACAAGGATCTAAAAACTGCAATAAAGCTATTTGAAACTAGTTTTACTTATGGAGTATATATGCAGAATGATAGGAACGTAATGAGGCTATCTTATGCTTTATTTAAAAATATGCCGAGCTGCTATGAAACGCTGTGTTATGATAAGAGCGATATTTGTAGGAAAATGTGCTTGGAGACGACTGGCTGAATGAGGCTATAACAAATTATCTAACGGAAAATGGTGAGTACATTTGTTTCGAGGTTTTATGTGTCTGATAAATATTGTACATGTGTAAACGCTATCTGAAACTGTTATTCTTTATTTACAGAGATGAAGAGTGAATAGGACGGATATTATACAAGCGGATTGAGGAGCGAGCTTCTTAGAACTTCGGGCTAAATGAATCGTTTATTATAAATTGTGTAAACTATGAATTAGATGACTAAATAAATTATAAATAAATAAATAAGTTTTATTAACGCTTAATGTATATATATATAAATTATTACGGTGGCGAACGCCGACAATGACTGGTAGATGTCTGGGGCAGGTAATCAGGTGATGATTGCCTTGGGCAGATAGCCTGGGGCAGGTAGCTGGGGCCAGCTTAGATAGTCTCTGAGACAGTTTCAGTATTAAAGGTTACATTGAGATGCTTCGGTTGATTTGTATAAAACTGACTGGTTAATGAAAAAGGAATAAAATATTAGTATGTCAGAAAATAGGAAGAGGGAATAATATGAAGAGGAGAGAGAGAGAGAGAGGAGGGAGAGAGAGAGAGAGGAGGGACGGTCCAGATATTATGGAGAAGATAAGATATGATAAGAGGTAACCTGTATGCGACGTCTGGCTGGCCGGGCGTAAGGTAAATAAAAGTGACGCGAGAGATTGGGAGGTAAGGGGGAGGGAGGGAGGGGGGTGTGATGTACGAGCCCCTGAAAACCCTGACTTATACAGATAACTTTCTAAATTTACATGAATAACTAAGGCTTACATAGACGATTTTGTAAGTTGAAAACATGTAAAATATGTCCGTAGAGTTCTCATGGAAACCCTAAAGAGCTACATACGTTACTTGAATTTGTTCCATAAGCCCTTAACAAACTTCTAAGTCTTGGAAATTATTTTTCTCATAAGAAATCCTTACTTCTAAAATCTGTGACTGACAAAATTAAACCCTGGCTCACAGACACGATATTTCCCAGAAAAAAAAATGTTCTGTGGACTGTACAGTCCACAGGGGTCCTCTGGCCAAAAAAAAAAAATGTTCTGTGGACTGTACAGTCCACAGGGGTCCTCTGCCAGAAAAAAAAAATGTTCTGTGGACTGTACTCCCTACTACTCTAGACAACGTGTATTATGTTATGGGTCCTAGACAATGTGTATGATGTTATGGGTCCTAAACAACGTGTATGATGTTAGTGGTCCTAGACAACGTGTATGATGTTATCGGTCCTAGACAATGTGTATGATGTTATGGGTCGTAGAAAACATGTATAATGTTATGGGTCCTAGACAACGGGCAAGTTAACAACAATAATGGTCTAATAAACAAAAATGTAAACTATAGTTACCTTGTCGTAGATCTTACACAACTCATCGTATTTAGCGATGAGTTGATGGGGATCCTGGCCGGGTTGACGGAACTCTTCCAGAAACTTACCAGTAATCTCCTCCATCTCGCTCGTGCTGCTCATCTGATGAATCAAACAAACCCAGTTTCAGTATTTTGGAAATTAAACGTCAATTCAGAAAAAAAGCTTCAAGAATTTAAATTGCACTTGATTATATACATCTCCTCCAGGATGGTATATGGGAAAAAATTAGAAAGAACATTTACACACTAAAAGATTCAAAAGTCCCAGGTGTGGATGGAATCCTATCGAAAGTCATAAAGGAACTGTCAGAAGAATTATGCCTACCACTGAAACTACTTTTCACAAAATCTCTGACCCAATTGGGGTAGTTCCCCAAGATGGGAAATATGCAAATGTTACCCGTATTTTCAAAAAAGGCAGAAAGACCTCAGCAGAAAACTACCGGGCGATTAGCTTGACATCACACATCTGCAAGCTCATGGAGAGAATCCTCAGGGAGAGAATCATTCACCATCAAAGTGAACGACCTTGTACAATCAACACATCATGGCATTGTTAAAGAGAGATCCTGCTCTACAAACTTGCTCACATTTTTTAAAGCGGTTACCAGGTACTCAGCTACTGGATGTAGTATACATAGATTTTGTTAACGCTTTTGATAAGGTTAACACATGAAAGACTAGCAAGAAAATTACAAGCACATGGAATAAATGGTAAAAATATTAGAATGGGTAAAACAATGGTTGAAGGAAAGAAAACAAAGGGTCGTGCTAAATAGGAATGAGTCAGAATGGAGAAATGTGATAAGAGGGGTGCCACAAGGGTCCGTTTTGGAGCCAACCCTTTTTGTCATATACATCAATGACATAGACGAGAATATTACAAACCACATCATCAAATTTCCAGTTGACACAAAGATTTATGGTAAAGTGGAAAATTATAGTGAAATTGAATCTTTACAAAGAGATCTATATGAACTTCATAGATGGTCAGAACACTTGCAAATACTTTTTAATATCGACTCGTGCAACTACCAAATTAATAGCATTACATTACAGCAGATTGATGAAGAAAAGGACCTTGGAGTCAAAATACACCACTCACAACAGGTGGGAACAGCAGTCAGAAAAGCTAACCAAACCCTTGGAATTATCAGGCGTACCTTTGACTTTAAGGAAAAGAAGGTAATGATTCAACTGTATAAATCTCTGGTGCGTCCTCATTTGGATTACTGTATCCAAGCATGGCGACCTCATTTTTAGAAGGATACAGCTGCTCTAGAGAAAGTGCAACACCGAGCAACAAAAGTCATTCCAGAGTTAAGTCATCTCTCGTATCAGGAACGGTTGAAGGCCAGAGGGCTAACAACACTGCAAACCAGGCGTGACAAGGCTGATCTCATTGAAACTTTTAAAATACTGAACAATTTGGAGGATATTGATCCAGAAATTTTCAAATTTTCTTCAAAAGGTCAGATGTAACACTACTGTATTCTCATGCTTGGCTCAAGGAGCTAGTGACCACTGTATTCTTATGCTTGGCACAAGGAGCTAGTGACCACTGTATTCTTATGCTTGGCTCTAGGAGCTGGTGACCACTGTATTCTCATGCTTGGCTTTAGGAGCTGGTGACCACTGTATTCTCACGCTTAAAGACATAGTGAAATTGTCGGAGTTGGTAACACAAGGAAACCTGTTGAAGATATGAGAATTACAAAAAATGAACTTTCTGTGTGAAATTCAATGGGAAAGACAAATGGAAGGGAAGATAACACATGTGATGATGGAATTTATTGCTGGGATATGTGCTGATGCAACGAGCAGTTCGTTCCTCTCAAGAATTAGGCGAACGAGAAAATTAAAGTTCAAAAGAATATGCAGAGAAGCTATGAACGAAACCCCTGAAAAAGTACAGAGAAATAAGAACAGAGGACAATAGAGATGTACCTGATGGAGCTTCTGGAGACTACCAACTACCTGACGGAGCATCTGGAGACTACCAACTACCTGCCGGAGCATCTGGAGACTACCAACTACCTGACGGAGCATCTGGAGACTACCAACTACCTGACGGAGCATCTGGAGACTACCAACTACCTGCCGGATCATCTGGACACTACCAACTACCTGACAGAGTAACTGGAGACTACCAACTACATTAACTACAGGACGGAGCATCTGGAGATTACCAACTACATGACGGAGCCTCTGGAGACTACCAACTACATCATCAATCTAACGGAGCATCTGGAGACAACCAACAACATCAACTAAATGACGGAGGATCTAGAGACTACCAACAACCAGACGGAGCATCTGAAGACAACCAACTACATCAACTACCTGCCAAAGCCTCTGGAGGCTACACAGTACATGACGGAGCATCTGGAGACTACCAACTACCTGCTGGAGCATCTGGAGACTACCAACTACATCAACTACCTGACGGAGCATCTGGAGACTACCAACTACATCAACTACCTGACGGAGCATTTGGAAACTACCAACTACATCAACTAGATGAGAGAGCATCTGGAAACTACCAACTACCTGTCGGAGAATCTGGAGACTACCAACTACCTGACAGAGTAACTGGAGACTACCAACTACATCAACTACCTGCCAGAGCCTCTGGAGGCTACACACTACATGACGGAGCATCTGGAGACTACCAACTACCTGACGGAGAATTTGGAGACAATCAACTACCTGACGGAGCATCTGGAGACTACCAACTACCTGCTGGAGCATCTGGAGACTACCAACTACATCAACTACCTGACGGAGCATCTGGAGACTACCAACTACATCAACTACCTGACGGAGCATTTGGAGACTACCAACTACATCAACTACATGACGGAGCATCTGGAGACTACCAACTACCTGAAGGAGCATCTGGAGAGTACCATCTACCTGACGGAGCATCTGGAGACTACCAACTACCTGACGGAACATCTGGAGACTATCAACTATCTGACGGAGCATCTGCAGACTACCATCTATCTGAAGGAGCATCTGGAGACTACCAACTACCTGAAGGAGCATCTGGAGAGTACCATCTACCTGACGGAACATCTGGAGACTACCAACTACCTGACGGAACATCTGGAGACTATCAACTATCTGACGGAGCATCTGCAGACTACCATCTATCTGAAGGAGCATCTGGAGACTACCAACTACCTGAAGGAGCATCTGGAGAGTACCATCTACCTGACGGAGCATCTGGAGACTACCAACTACCTGACGGAGCATCTGGAGACTATCAACTATCTGACGGAGCATCTGCAGACTACCATCTATCTGAAGGAGCATCTGGAGACTACCAACTTCCTGACAGAGCATCTGGAGAATACCAACTACCTGACGGAGCATCTGGAGACTACCAACTACCTGACGGAGCATTTGGAGACTACCAACTTCCTGACGGAGCATCTGGAGACTACTAACTTCCTGACGGAGCATCTTTAGACTACCAACTACCTGACGGAGCATTTGGAGACTAACAACTGTATCAACTACCTGACGGAGCATCCGGAGACTACCAACTACCTGACGGAGCATCTTCAGACTACCAACTACCTGACGGTGCATCTGGAGACTACTAACTACCTTTCGGAGCATCTGTACACTACCAACTATCTGAAGGAGCATCTGGAGACAACCAGCTACATGACGAGGCATCTGGAGACTGCAGACTACTAGAGAATACTGGAGCATTTGGAGACTACTAGACTACTGGAGACTATCAGAAAACTACCTGACGGAGCATCTGGAGACTACAAACTACCTGACGGAGCATCTGGAGATTACCAACTACATGACGGTGCATCTAGAGACTACGAACTACTTGCCGGAGCATCTGGAGACTACCAACTACCTGACGAAGAATCTGGAGACTACGAACTACCTTACAGAGCATCTGAAAACTACCAACTACCTTCCGGAGCATCTGGAGACTACGAACTACCTGACGGAGCATCAGGAGACTACCAACTACCTGACGAAGCATCTAGAGACTACGAACTACCTTACGGAGCATCTGAAAACTACCAACTACCTTCCGGAGCATCTGGAGACTACGAACTACCTGACGGAGCATCTGGAGACTACCAACTACCTTCCGGAGCATCTGGAGACTACGAACTACCTTCCGGAGCATCTGGAGACTACCAACTACCTTCCGGAGCATCTGGAGACTACGAACTACCTGACGAAGCATCTGGAGACTACCAACTACCTGACGGAGCATCTGGAGACTACCATCTATCTGAAGGAGCATCTGGAGACTACCAACTTCCTGGCGGAGCATCTGGAGACTACCAACTACCTGACGGAGCATCTGGAGACTACCAACTACCTGACGGAGCATTTGGAGACTACCAACGACATCAACTACCTGTAGGAGCATCTGGAGACTACCAACTACCTGACGGAGCATCTGCAGACTACCAACTACCTGACGGAGCATCTGGAGACTATCAACTATCTGACGGAGCATCTGCAGACTACCATCTATCTGAAGGAGCATCTGGAGACTACCAACTTCCTGACAGAGCATCTGGAGAATACCAACTACCTGACGGAGCATCTGGAGACTACCAACTACCTGACGGAGCATTTGGAGACTACCAACTTCCTGACGGAGCATCTGGAGACTACTAACTTCCTGACGGAGCATCTTTAGACTACCAACTACCTGACGGAGCATTTGGAGACTAACAACTGTATCAACTACCTGACGGAGCATCCGGAGACTACCAACTACCTGACGGAGCATCTTCAGACTACCAACTACCTGACGGTGCATCTGGAGACTACTAACTACCTTTCGGAGCATCTGTACACTACCAACTATCTGAAGGAGCATCTGGAGACAACCAGCTACATGACGAGGCATCTGGAGACTGCAGACTACTAGAGAATACTGGAGCATTTGGAGACTACTAGACTACTGGAGACTATCAGAAAACTACCTGACGGAGCATCTGGAGACTACAAACTACCTGACGGAGCATCTGGAGATTACCAACTACATGACGGTGCATCTAGAGACTACGAACTACTTGCCGGAGCATCTGGAGACTACCAACTACCTGACGAAGAATCTGGAGACTACGAACTACCTTACAGAGCATCTGAAAACTACCAACTACCTTCCGGAGCATCTGGAGACTACGAACTACCTGACGGAGCATCAGGAGACTACCAACTACCTGACGAAGCATCTAGAGACTACGAACTACCTTACGGAGCATCTGAAAACTACCAACTACCTTCCGGAGCATCTGGAGACTACGAACTACCTGACGGAGCATCTGGAGACTACCAACTACCTTCCGGAGCATCTGGAGACTACGAACTACCTGACGGAGCATCTGGAGACTACCAACTACCTTCCGGAGCATCTGGAGACTACGAACTACCTGACGAAGCATCTGGAGACTACCAACTACCTGACGGAGCATCTGGAGACTACCATCTATCTGAAGGAGCATCTGGAGACTACCAACTTCCTGGCGGAGCATTTGGAGACTACCAACTACCTGACGGAGCATCTGGAGACTACCAACTACCTGACGGAGCATTTGGAGACTACCAACGACATCAACTACCTGTAGGAGCATCTGGAGACTAGCAACTACCTGACTGAGCATCTGCAGACTACCAACTACCTGACGGAGCATCTTTAGACTACCAACTACCTGACGAAGCATTTGGAGACTACCAACTACATCAACTACCTGACGGAGCACCTGGAGACTACCAACTACCTGACGGAGCATCTGGAGATTACCAACAATATGACGGAGCATCTGGAGACTACCAACTACCTGACGGAGCATCTGGAGACTACCAAGTATATGACGGAGCATCTAGAGGTTACCAATTATATGACGGAGCATTTGGAGACTACCAACTGCATCAACTACCTGACGGAGCATCCGGAGACTACCAACTACCTGACGCAGCATCTGGAGATTACCACCTATATGACGGAGCATCTGGAGACTACCAACTACCCGACGGAGCATCTGGAGACTACCAACTACCTGACGGAGCATCTGGAGACTACCAACTACCTGACGGAGCATTTGGAGACTACCAACGACATCAACTACCTGTAGGAGCATCTGGAGACTACCAACTACCTGACGGAGCATCTGCAGACTACCATCTACCTGACGGAGCACCTTTAGACTACCAACTACCTGACGAAGCATTTGGAGACTACCAACTACATCAACTACCTGACGCAGCATCTGGAGACTACCAACTACCTGACGGAGCATCTGAAGATTACCAACTATATGACAGAGCATCTGGAGACTACCAACTACCTGACGGAGCATCTGGAGACTACCAAGTATATGACGGAGCATATAGAGGTTACCAAGTATATGACGGAGCATTTGGAGACTACCAACTGCATCAACTACTTGACGGAGCATCCGGAGACTACCAACTACCTGACGGTAGCATCTGGAGACTACCAACTATATGAAAGAGCATCTGGAGACTACCAACTACCTGACGGAGCATCTTGAGACTACCAATTACATGACGGAGCATCTGGAGACTACAGACTACTGGAGAATACTGGACCATTTGGAGACTACCAGATTACTGGAGACTATCTGGAAACTACCTGACGGAGCATCTGGAGACTACGAACTACCTGACAGGGCATCTGCAGATTACCAACTACCTGACGGAGCATCTGCAGATTACCAACTACCTGACGGTGCATCTAGAGACTACGAACTACTTGCCGGAGCATCTGGAGACTACCAACTACCTGACAAAGCATCTGGAGACTACCAACTACCTGATCGAGCATCTGGAGACTACCAACTACCTGATGGAGCATCTGGAGACTACGAACTTCCTGTCGGAGCATTTGTACACTACCAACTATCTGAAGTAGCATCTGGAGACTACCAACTACCTGACGGAGCATCTGGAGACTACCATCTATCTGAAAGAGCATCTGGAGACTACCAACTACCTGACGGAGCATCTGGAGACTACCAACTACCTGACAGAGCATCAGGAGACTACCAACTACCTGACGAAGTATTTGGAGACTACCAACCCCATCAACTACCTCACGGAGCATCTGGAGTCTACCAACTACCTGACAGAGCATCTGCAGACTACCATCTATCTGAAGGAGCATCTGGAGACTACCAACTACCTGACGGAGCATCTGGAGACTACCAACTACCTGACGGAGCATCTGCAGACTACCATCTATCTGAAGGAGCATCTGGAGACTACCAACTACCTGACGGACCATCTTGAGACTACCAACTACCTGACGGGGCATTTGGAGACTATTAACTACATCAACTACCTGTCGGAGCACCTGGAGACTACCAACTACCTGACGGAGCATCTTGAGACTACCAACTCCCTGGCGGAGCATCTGGAGACTACCAGCTACCTGACGGAGCATCTGGAGACTACCAACTACCTGACGAAGCATCTGGAGACTATCAACTACCTTACGGAGCATCTGAAAACTACCAACTACCTGCCGGAGCATCTGGAGACTACGAACTACCTGACGGAGCATCTGGAGACTACCAACTACCTGACCGAGCATCTGGAGAATACCAACTACCTGATGGAGCATCTGTACACAACCAACTATATGACGGAGCACTTGGAGACTATCAACTTCATGACGGTGCATCTGGAGACTACCAACTACATGAACTATGTGTCGGAGCATCTAGAGACTACCAACTACCTGACGAAGCATCTAGAGACTACCAACTACATGACGGAGCATGTGGAGACTACCTAGTACCTGACGAAGCATCTGGAGACTACCAAATACCTGACGGAGCATCTGGAGACTACCAACTACCTCCCGGAGCATATGGAGACTACCAACTACCTGACGAAGCATCTGGAGACTACCAAATACCTGACGGAGCATCTGGAGACTACCAACTACCTGCCGGAGCATCTGGAGACTACCAACTACCTGACGAAGCATCTGGAGACTACCAACTACCTGCCGGAGCGTCTGGAGACTACCAACTACCTGCCGGAGCATCTGGAGACTACCAACTACCTGACGGAGCATCTGGAGACTACCAACTACCTGACGGAGCATCTGGAGACTACCAAATACCTGACGGAGCATCTGGAGACTACTAACTACCTGGCGGAGCATCTGGAGACTACCAACTACCTGCCGGAGCATCTGGAGACTACCAACTGCCTTACAGAGCATCTGGAGACTACCAACTGCCTTACAGAGCATCTGGAGACAACCAACTATCTGACGGAGCATCTGGAGACTACCTAGTACCTCACGAAGCATCTGGAGACTACCAACTACCTGACGGAGTATCTGGAGACTACCAACTACCTGACGAAGCATCTGGAGACTACCAACTACATCAACTCCCTGCTGGAGCATCTGGAGACTTCCAACTACATGACGGAGCATCTGCAGACTACCATATACCTGATGGAGCATCTGGAGACAGCCAACTACCTGACGGAGCATCTGGAGACTACCAACTATTTGTCGGCGCATCTGGAGACTGCCAACTATCTGAAAGAGCATCTGGAGACGAGCAACTACCTGACGGAGCATCTGGAAACTACCAACTACCTGAAGGAGCATCTGCAGACTATCATCTACCTGACGGAGCATCTGGATACTACCAACTACCTGACGGAGCATCTGGAGACTATCAACTATCTGACGGAGCATCTGCAGACTACCATCTATCTGAAAGAGCATCTGGAGACTACCAAGTTCCTGACGGAGCATCTGGAGACTACCAACTACATCAACTACCTGTAGGAGCATCTGGAGACTACCAACTACCTGACGGAGCATCTGGAGACTACCAACTACCTGACGGAGCATCTTTAGACTACAACTATATGACGGAGCACCTGGAGACTACCAACTACCTAACGGAGCATTTGCAGACTACCAACTACATCAACTACCTGACGGAGTATCTGGAGACTACCAACTACCTGACGGAGCATCTTTAGACTACAACTATATGACGGAGCACCTGGAGACTACCAACTACCTGACGGAGCATCTTTAGACTACAACTATATGACGGAGCATCTGGAGACTACCAACTACCTGACGGAGCATCTGGAGACTACCAACTACCTGACGAAGCATCTGGAGACTACCAAGTATATGACGGAGCATCTGGAGGTTACCACCTATATGACGGAGCATTTGGAGACTACCTACTACCTGACGGAGCATCTTGGGACTACCAAATCCCTGGCGGAGCATCTGGAGACTACCAACTACCTGACGGAGTATCTGGAGACTACCAACTACCTGACGAAGCATCTGGAGACTACCAACTACATCAACTCCCTGCTGGAGCATCTGGAGACTTCCAACTACATGACGGAGCATCTGCAGACTACAATATACCTGATGGAGCATCTGGAGACAGCCAACTACCTGACGGAGCATCTGGAGACTACCAACTACTTGTCGGCGCATCTGGAGACTCCCAACTATCTGAAAGAGCATCTGGAGACTAGCAACTACCTGACGGAGCATCTGGAAACTACCAACTACCTGAAGGAGCATCTGGAGACTACCATCTACCTGACGGAGCATCTGGAGACTACCAACTACCTGATGGAGAATCTGGAGACTATCAACTACCTGACGGAGCATCTGGAGACTACCAACTACATCAACTACCTGTAGGAGCATCTGGAGACTACCAACTACCTGACGGAGCATCTGGAGACTACCAACTACCTGACGGAGCATCTTTAGACTACCAACTACCTGACGGAGCATTTGGAGACTACCAACTGCATCAACTACCTGACGGAGAATCCAGGGACTACCAACTACCTGACGGAGCATCTGGAGACTACCAACTATATGACGGAGCATCTGGAGACTACCAGCTACCTGACGGAGCATCTGGAGACTACCAACTACCTGACGGAGCATCTGGCGACAACCAACTACCTGACCGAGCATCTGGAGAATACCAACTACCTGATGGAGCATCTGGAGACTACCAACTACCTGTCGAAGCATCTGTACACTACCAACTATCTGAAGGAGCATCTGGAGACTACCAATTACCTGACGGAGCATCTGGAGACTACCAACTATCTGAAGTAGCATCTGGAGACTACCAACTACCTAACGGAGCATCTGGAGACGACCATCTATCTGAAAGAGCATCTGGAGACTATCAACTACCTAACGGAGCATCTGGAGACTACCAACTACCTGACGGAGCATTTGGAGACCACCAACTACCTGACGGAGCATCTGTTCACTACCAACTATCTGAAGGAGCATCTGGAGACTACCAACTACCTGACGGAGCATCTGGAGACTACCAACTACCTGACGAAGCATCTGGAGACTACCAACTACCTGACGAAGCATCTGGAGACTACCAACTACATCAACTCCCTGCTGGAGCATCTGGAGACTTCCAACTACATGACGGAGCATCTGCAGACTACAATATACCTGATGGAGCATCTGGAGACAGCCAACTACCTGACGGAGCATCTGGAGACTACCAACTACTTGTCGGCGCATCTGGAGACTCCCAACTATCTGAAAGAGCATCTGGAGACTAGCAACTACCTGACGGAGCATCTGGAAACTACCAACTACCTGAAGGAGCATCTGGAGACTACCATCTACCTGACGGAGCATCTGGAGACTACCAACTACCTGATGGAGAATCTGGAGACTATCAACTACCTGACGGAGCATCTGGAGACTACCAACTACATCAACTACCTGTAGGAGCATCTGGAGACTACCAACTACCTGACGGAGCATCTGGAGACTACCAACTACCTGACGGAGCATCTTTAGACTACCAACTACCTGACGGAGCATTTGGAGACTACCAACTGCATCAACTACCTGACGGAGAATCCAGGGACTACCAACTACCTGACGGAGCATCTGGAGACTACCAACTATATGACGGAGCATCTGGAGACTACCAGCTACCTGACGGAGCATCTGGAGACTACCAACTACCTGACGGAGCATCTGGCGACAACCAACTACCTGACCGAGCATCTGGAGAATACCAACTACCTGATGGAGCATCTGGAGACTACCAACTACCTGTCGAAGCATCTGTACACTACCAACTATCTGAAGGAGCATCTGGAGACTACCAATTACCTGACGGAGCATCTGGAGACTACCAACTATCTGAAGTAGCATCTGGAGACTACCAACTACCTAACGGAGCATCTGGAGACGACCATCTATCTGAAAGAGCATCTGGAGACTATCAACTACCTAACGGAGCATCTGGAGACTACCAACTACCTGACGGAGCATTTGGAGACCACCAACTACCTGACGGAGCATCTGTTCACTACCAACTATCTGAAGGAGCATCTGGAGACTACCAACTACCTGACGGAGCATCTGGAGACTACCAACTACCTGACGAAGCATCTGGAGACTACCAACTACCTGGCGGAGTATCTCGAGACTACCAACTACCTGACGGAGCATGTGAAGACTACCAAATACCTGTCGGAGCATCTGGAGACTACGAACTACCTGACGGAGCTTCTGGAGATTACCAACTACCTGACGGAGCATCTGGAGACTACGAACTACCTGATGGAGCATCTGAAGACTACCAACTATCTGTCGGAGCATCTGGAGACTACCAACTTCCTGACGGAGCATCTTTAGACTACCAACTACCTGACGAAGCATCTTTAGACTACCAACTACCTGACGGAGCATTTGGAGACTACCAACTACATCAACTACCTGACTGAGCATCTGGAGACTACCAGCTACCTGACGGAGCATCTGGAGACTACCAGCTACCTGACGGAGCATCTGGAGACTACCAACTTCCTGACAGAGCATCTGGAGACTACCAACTACCTGACAGAGCATCTGGAGACTTCCAACTACCTGACGGAGCATCTGGATACTACCAACTATACGACGGAGCATCTGGAGACTACCAACTACTTGACAGAGCATCTGGAGACTACCAACTACCTGACGGAGCATTTGGAGACTACCAACTACCTGACGAAGCATTTGAAGACAACCAACTACCTGACGGAGCATTTGGAGACTACCAAGTTCTTGACGGAGCATCTGGAGACTACCAACTACCTGACGGAGCATCTGGAGACTACCAACTACCTGACGGAGCATCTGGAGACTACCAACTATATGACGGGGCATCTGGAGACTACCAACTACCTGACGGAGCATTTGGAGACTACCAAGTTCCTGACGGAGCATCTGGAGACTACCAACTATCTGACGGAGCATCTGGAGACTACCAACTACATGACGGAGCATTTGGAGACTACCAAGTTCCTGACGGAGCATCTGGAGACTACCAACTATCTGACGGAGCATCTGGAGACTACCAACTACCTGACGGTGCATCTGGAGACTACCAACTACCTGACAGAGCATCTGGAGACTTCCAACTACCTGACGAAGCATTTGGAGACTACCAACTATATGACGGGGCATCTGGAGACTACCAACTACCTGACGGAGCATTTGGAGACTACCAACTACCTGACGGAGCATCTGGAGACTTCCAACTACCTGACGAAGCATTTGGAGACAACCAACTACCTGACGGAGTATCTGGAGACTACCAACTATCTGACGGAGCATCTGGAGACTACCAACTACCTGACGGAGCATCTGAAGATTACCAACTATATGACAGAGCATCTGGAGACTACCAACTACCTGACGGAGCATCTGGAGACTACCAAGTATATGACGGAGCATATAGAGGTTACCAAGTATATGACGGAGCATTTGGAGACTACCAACTGCATCAACTACTTGACGGAGCATCCGGAGACTACCAACTACCTGACGGTAGCATCTGGAGACTACCAACTATATGAAAGAGCATCTGGAGACTACCAACTACCTGACGGAGCATCTTGAGACTACCAATTACATGACGGAGCATCTGGAGACTACAGACTACTGGAGAATACTGGACCATTTGGAGACTACCAGATTACTGGAGACTATCTGGAAACTACCTGACGGAGCATCTGGAGACTACGAACTACCTGACAGGGCATCTGCAGATTACCAACTACCTGACGGAGCATCTGCAGATTACCAACTACCTGACGGTGCATCTAGAGACTACGAACTACTTGCCGGAGCATCTGGAGACTACCAACTACCTGACAAAGCATCTGGAGACTACCAACTACCTGATCGAGCATCTGGAGACTACCAACTACCTGATGGAGCATCTGGAGACTACGAACTTCCTGTCGGAGCATTTGTACACTACCAACTATCTGAAGTAGCATCTGGAGACTACCAACTACCTGACGGAGCATCTGGAGACTACCATCTATCTGAAAGAGCATCTGGAGACTACCAACTACCTGACGGAGCATCTGGAGACTACCAACTACCTGACAGAGCATCAGGAGACTACCAACTACCTGACGAAGCATTTGGAGACTACCAACCCCATCAACTACCTCACGGAGCATCTGGAGTCTACCAACTACCTGACAGAGCATCTGCAGACTACCATCTATCTGAAGGAGCATCTGGAGACTACCAACTACCTGACGGAGCATCTGGAGACTACCAACTACCTGACGGAGCATCTGCAGACTACCATCTATCTGAAGGAGCATCTGGAGACTACCAACTACCTGACGGACCATCTTGAGACTACCAACTACCTGACGGGGCATTTGGAGACTATTAACTACATCAACTACCTGTCGGAGCACCTGGAGACTACCAACTACCTGACGGAGCATCTTGAGACTACCAACTCCCTGGCGGAGCATCTGGAGACTACCAGCTACCTGACGGAGCATCTGGAGACTACCAACTACCTGACGAAGCATCTGGAGACTATCAACTACCTTACGGAGCATCTGAAAACTACCAACTACCTGCCGGAGCATCTGGAGACTACGAACTACCTGACGGAGCATCTGGAGACTACCAACTACCTGACCGAGCATCTGGAGAATACCAACTACCTGACGAAGCATCTGGAGGCTACCAAGTACCTGATGGAGCATCTGTACACAACCAACTATATGACGGAGCACTTGGAGACTATCAACTTCATGACGGTGCATCTGGAGACTACCAACTACATGAACTATGTGTCGGAGCATCTGGAGACTACCAACTACCTGACGAAGCATCTAGAGACTACCAACTACATGACGGAGCATGTGGAGACTACCTAGTACCTGACGAAGCATCTGGAGACTACCAAATACCTGACGGAGCATCTGGACACTACCAACTACCTCCCGGAGCATATGGAGACTACCAACTACCTGACGAAGCATCTGGAGACTACCAAATACCTGACGGAGCATCTGGAGACTACCAACTACCTGCCGGAGCATCTGGAGACTACCAACTACCTGACGAAGCATCTGGAGACTACCAACTACCTGCCGGAGCGTCTGGAGACTACCAACTACCTGCCGGAGCATCTGGAGACTACCAACTACCTGACGGAGCATCTGGAGACTACCAACTACCTGACGGAGCATCTGGAGACTACCAAATACCTGACGGAGCATCTGGAGACTACTAACTACCTGGCGGAGCATCTGGAGACTACCAACTACCTGCCGGAGCATCTGGAGACTACCAACTGCCTTACAGAGCATCTGGAGACTACCAACTGCCTTACAGAGCATCTGGAGACAACCAACTATCTGACGGAGCATCTGGAGACTACCTAGTACCTCACGAAGCATCTGGAGACTACCAACTACCTGACGGAGTATCTGGAGACTACCAACTACCTGACGAAGCATCTGGAGACTACCAACTACATCAACTCCCTGCTGGAGCATCTGGAGACTTCCAACTACATGACGGAGCATCAGCAGACTACCATATACCTGATGGAGCATCTGGAGACAGCCAACTACCTGACGGAGCATCTGGAGACTACCAACTATTTGTCGGCGCATCTGGAGACTCCCAACTATCTGAAAGAGCATCTGGAGACGAGCAACTACCTGACGGAGCATCTGGAAACTACCAACTACCTGAAGGAGCATCTGCAGACTATCATCTACCTGACGGAGCATCTGGATACTACCAACTACCTGACGGAGCATCTGGAGACTATCAACTATCTGACGGAGCATCTGCAGACTACCATCTATCTGAAAGAGCATCTGGAGACTACCAAGTTCCTGACGGAGCATCTGGAGACTACCAACTACATCAACTACCTGTAGGAGCATCTGGAGACTACCAACTACCTGACGGAGCATCTGGAGACTACCAACTACCTGACGGAGCATCTTTAGACTACAACTATATGACGGAGCACCTGGAGACTACCAACTACCTAACGGAGCATTTGCAGACTACCAACTACATCAACTACCTGACGGAGTATCTGGAGACTACCAACTACCTGACGGAGCATCTTTAGACTACAACTATATGACGGAGCACCTGGAGACTACCAACTACCTGACGGAGCATCTTTAGACTACAACTATATGACGGAGCATCTGGAGACTACCAACTACCTGACGGAGCATCTGGAGACTACCAACTACCTGACGAAGCATCTGGAGACTACCAAGTATATGACGGAGCATCTGGAGGTTACCACCTTTATGACGGAGCATTTGGAGACTACCTACTACCTGACGGAGCATCTTGGGACTACCAAATCCCTGGCGGAGCATCTGGAGACTACCAACTACCTGACGGAGTATCTGGAGACTACCAACTACCTGACGAAGCATCTGGAGACTACCAACTACATCAACTCCCTGCTGGAGCATCTGGAGACTTCCAACTACATGACGGAGCATCTGCAGACTACAATATACCTGATGGAGCATCTGGAGACAGCCAACTACCTGACGGAGCATCTGGAGACTACCAACTACTTGTCGGCGCATCTGGAGACTCCCAACTATCTGAAAGAGCATCTGGAGACTAGCAACTACCTGACGGAGCATCTGGAAACTACCAACTACCTGAAGGAGCATCTGGAGACTACCATCTACCTGACGGAGCATCTGGAGACTACCAACTACCTGATGGAGAATCTGGAGACTATCAACTACCTGACGGAGCATCTGGAGACTACCAACTACATCAACTACCTGTAGGAGCATCTGGAGACTACCAACTACCTGACGGAGCATCTGGAGACTACCAACTACCTGACGGAGCATCTTTAGACTACCAACTACCTGACGGAGCATTTGGAGACTACCAACTGCATCAACTACCGGACGGAGAATCCAGGGACTACCAACTACCTGACGGAGCATCTGGAGACTACCAACTATATGACGGAGCATCTGGAGACTACCAGCTACCTGACGGAGCATCTGGAGACTACCAACTACCTGACGGAGCATCTGGCGACAACCAACTACCTGACCGAGCATCTGGAGAATACCAACTACCTGATGGAGCATCTGGAGACTACCAACTACCTGTCGAAGCATCTGTACACTACCAACTATCTGAAGGAGCATCTGGAGACTACCAATTACCTGACGGAGCATCTGGAGACTACCAACTATCTGAAGTAGCATCTGGAGACTACCAACTACCTAACGGAGCATCTGGAGACGACCATCTATCTGAAAGAGCATCTGGAGACTATCAACTACCTAACGGAGCATCTGGAGACTACCAACTACCTGACGGAGCATTTGGAGACCACCAACTACCTGACGGAGCATCTGTTCACTACCAACTATCTGAAGGAGCATCTGGAGACTACCAACTACCTGACGGAGCATCTGGAGACTACCAACTACCTGACGAAGCATCTGGAGACTACCAACTACCTGGCGGAGTATCTCGAGACTACCAACTACCTGACGGAGCATGTGAAGACTACCAAATACCTGTCGGAGCATCTGGAGACTACGAACTACCTGACGGAGCTTCTGGAGATTACCAACTACCTGACGGAGCATCTGGAGACTACGAACTACCTGATGGAGCATCTGAAGACTACCAACTATCTGTCGGAGCATCTGGAGACTACCAACTTCCTGACGGAGCATCTTTAGACTACCAACTACCTGACGAAGCATCTTTAGACTACCAACTACCTGACGGAGCATTTGGAGACTACCAACTACATCAACTACCTGACTGAGCATCTGGAGACTACCAGCTACCTGACGGAGCATCTGGAGACTACCAGCTACCTGACGGAGCATCTGGAGACTACCAACTTGCTGACAGAGCATCTGGAGACTACCAACTACCTGACAGAGCATCTGGAGACTTCCAACTACCTGACGGAGCATCTGGATACTACCAACTATACGACGGAGCATCTGGAGACTACCAACTACTTGACAGAGCATCTGGAGACTACCAACTACCTGACGGAGCATTTGGAGACTACCAACTACCTGACGAAGCATTTGAAGACAACCAACTACCTGACGGAGCATTTGGAGACTACCAAGTTCTTGACGGAGCATCTGGAGACTACCAACTACCTGACGGAGCATCTGGAGACTACCAACTACCTGACGGAGCATCTGGAGACTACCAACTATATGACGGGGCATCTGGAGACTACCAACTACCTGACGGAGCATTTGGAGACTACCAAGTTCCTGACGGAGCATCTGGAGACTACCAACTATCTGACGGAGCATCTGGAGACTACCAACTACCTGACGGAGCATCTGGAGACTACCAACTATATGACGGGGCATCTGGAGACTACCAACTACCTGACGGAGCATTTGGAGACTACCAAGTTCCTGACGGAGCATCTGGAGACTACCAACTATCTGACGGAGCATCTGGAGACTACCAACTACCTGACGGTGCATCTGGAGACTACCAACTACCTGACAGAGCATCTGGAGACTTCCAACTACCTGACGAAGCATTTGGAGACTACCAACTATATGACGGGGCATCTGGAGACTACCAACTACCTGACGGAGCATTTGGAGACTACCAACTACCTGACGGAGCATCTGGAGACTTCCAACTACCTGACGAAGCATTTGGAGACAACCAACTACCTGACGGAGAATCTGGAGACAACCAACTACCTGACGGAGCATCTGGAGACTTCCAACTACCTGACGAAGCATTTGGAGACAACCAACTACCTGACGGAGAATCTGGAGACTACCAACTATATGACGGGGCATCTGGAGACTACCAACTACATCAACTACCTGCTGGAGCATCTGGAGACTACGAACTACCTGACGGAGCATCTGGAGACTACCTGCTGGAGCATCTGGAGACTACGAACTACCTGACGGAGCATCTGGAGACAACCAACTACCTGACCGAACATCTGGAGACTACCAACTACCTGACGGAGCATCTGGAGACTACCAACTACCTGTCGAAGCATCTGTACACTACCAACTATCTGAAGGAGCATCTGGAGACTACCAACTACCTGACGGAGCATCTGGAGACTACCAACTACCTGACGGATCATCTGGAGACTACCATCTATCTGAAAGAGCATCTGGAGACTACCAACTACCTGCCGGAGCATCTGGAGACTACCAACTACCTGACGGAGCATCTGGAGACTACCAACTATCTGAAGTAGCATATGGAGACTACCAACTACCTGACGAATCATCTGGAGACTACCAATTACCTGACGGAGCATCTGGAGACTACCAACTATCTGAAGTAGCATATCGAGACTACCAACAACCTGACGGATCATCTGGAGACTACCAATTACCTGACGGAGCATCTGGAGACTACCAACTATCTGAAGTAGCATATGGAGACTACCAACTACCTGACGGATCATCTGGAGACTACCATCTATCTGAAAGAGCATCTGGAGACTACCAACTACCTGCCGGAGCATCTGGAGACTACCAACTACCTGACGGAGCATCTGGAGACTACCAACTACGTGACGGAGCATCTGGAGACTACCAACTACCTGACGTAGCATTTGGAGACTACCAACTACATCAACTACCTGACGGAGTATCTTGAGACTACCAACTACCTGACGGAGCATCTTTAGACTACAACTATATGACGGAGCACCTGGAGACTACCAACTACCTGACGGAGCATCTTTAGACTACAACTATATGACGGAGCATCTGGAGACTACCAACTACCTGACGGAGCATTTGGAGACCACCAACTACCTGACGGAGCATCTGTTCACTACCAACTATCTGAAGGAGCATCTGGAGACTACCAACTACCTGACGGAGCATCTGGAGACTACCAACTACCTGACGAAGCATCTGGAGACTACCAACTACCTGGCGGAGTATCTCGAGACTACCAACTACCTGACGGAGCATGTGAAGACTACCAAATACCTGTCGGAGCATCTGGAGACTACGAACTACCTGACGGAGCTTCTGGAGATTACCAACTACCTGACGGAGCATCTGGAGACTACGAACTACCTGATGGAGCATCTGAAGACTACCAACTATCTGTCGGAGCATCTGGAGACTACCAACTTCCTGACGGAGCATCTTTAGACTACCAACTACCTGACGAAGCATCTTTAGACTACCAACTACCTGACGGAGCATTTGGAGACTACCAACTACATCAACTACCTGACTGAGCATCTGGAGACTACCAGCTACCTGACGGAGCATCTGGAGACTACCAACTACCTGACGGAGCATCTGGAGACCACCAACTACCTGACGGAGCATCTATTCACTACCAACTATCTGAAGGAGCATCTGGAGACTATCAACTACTTGACGGAGCATCTGGAGACTACCAACTACCTGACGGAGCATCTGGAGACTACCAACTACCTGACGGAGCATCTGGAGACTACCAACTCCCTGGCGGAGCATCTGGAGACTACCAACTACCTGATGGAGCATTTGTACACTACCACCTATATGACGGAGCATTTGGAGACTACCAACTACCTGACGGAGCATCTTGAGACTACCAACTCCCTGGTGGAGCATCTGGAAACTACCAACTATCTGACGGAGCCACTGGAGACTACCAATTACATGACGGATCATCTGGAGACTAAAGACTACTAGAGAATACTGGAGCATTTGGAGACTACCAGACTACTGGAGACTATCTGGAAACTACCTGATGGAACATCTGGAGACTGCGAACTACCTGACGGAGCATCTGGAGATTACCAACTACCTGACGGTGCATCTAGAGACTACGAACTACCTGCCGGAGCATCTGGAGACTACCAACTACCTGACGAAGCATCTGGAGACTACCAACTACCTGGCGGAGTATCTCGAGACTACCAACTACCTGACGGAGCATCTGAAGACTACCAACTACCTGACGGAGCATCTGCAGACTACCAACTACCTGACGGAGCATCTTTAGACTACCAACTACCTGACGAAGCATTTGGAGACTACCAACTACATCACCTACCTGACGGAGCATCTGGAGACTACCAACTACCTGATGGAGCATCTGTACACTACCATCTATATGACGGAGCATTTGGAGACTACCAACTACCTGACGGAGCATCTTGAGACTACCAACTATATGACGGAGCATCTGGAGACTACCAACTACCTGACGGAGCATTTGGAGACCACCAACTACCTGACGGAGCATCTGTTCACTACCAACTATCTGAAGGAGCATCTGGAGACTACCAACTACCTGACGGAGCATCTGGAGACTACCAACTACCTGACGAAGCATCTGGAGACTACCAACTACCTGGCGGAGTATCTCGAGACTACCAACTACCTGACGGAGAATCTGAAGACTACCAAATACCTGTCGGAGCATCTGGAGACTACGAACTACCTGACGGAGCTTCTGGAGATTACCAACTACCTGACGGAGCATCTGGAGACTACGAACTACCTGATGGAGCATCTGAAGACTACCAACTATCTGTCGGAGCATATGTACACTACTAACTTTCTGAAGTAGCATCTGGAGACTACCAACTACCTGACGGAGCATCTGGAGACTACCATCTATCTGAAAGAGCATCTGGAGACTACCAACTACCTGACGGAGCATCTGGAGACTACCAACTACCTGACAGAGCATCAGGAGACTACCAACTACCTGACGAAGCATTTGGAGACTACCAACCACATCAACTACCTCACGGAGCATCTGGAGTCTACTAACTACCTGACAGAGCATCTGCAGACTACCATCTATCTGAAGGAGCATCTGGAGACTACCAACTACCTGACGGAGCATCTGGAGACTACCAACTACCTGACGGAGCATCTGCAGACTACCATCTATCTGAAGGAGCATCTGGAGACTACCAACTACCTGACGGAGCATCTTGAGACTACCAACTACCTGACGGAGTATTTGGAGACTATTAACTACATCAACTACCTGTCGGAGCACCTGGAGACTACCAACTACCTGACGGAGCATCTTGAGACTACCAACTCCCTGGCGGAGCATCTGGAGACTACCAGCTACCTGACGGAGCATCTGGAGACTACCAACTACCTGACGAAGCATCTGGAGACTACCAACTACCTTACGGAGCATCTGAAAACTACCAACTACCTGACGGAGCATCTTTAGACTACAACTATATGACGGAGCATCTGGAGACTACCAACTACCTGACGGAGCATCTTTAGACTACAACTATATGACGGAGCATCTGGAGACTACCAACTACCTGACGGAGCATCTGGAGACCACCAACTACCTGACGGAGCATCTATTCACTACCAACTATCTGAAGGGGCATCTGGAGACTATTAACTACCTGACGGAGCATCTGGAGACTACCAATTACCTGACGGAGCATCTGGAGACTTCCAACTACCTGACGGAGCATCTGGAGACTACCAACTCCCTGGCGGAGCATCTGGAGACTACCAACTACCTGATGGAGCATCTGTACACTACCGCCTATATGACGGAGCATTTGGAGACTACCAACTACCTGACGGAGCATCTTGAGACTACCAACTCCCTGGTGGAGCATCTGGAAACTACCAACTATCTGACGGAGCCACTGGAGACTACCAATTACATGACGGATCATCTGGAGACTAAAGACTACTAGAGAATACTGGAGCATTTGGAGACTACCAGACTACAGGAGACTATCTGGAAACTACCTGATGGAACATGTGGAGACTACGAACTACCTGACGGAGCATCTGGAGATTACCAACTACCTGACGGTGCATCTAGAGACTACCAACTACCTGACGGAGCATTTGGAGACTACCAACTACCTGACGGAGCATCTTTAGACTACCAACTACCTGACGGAGCATCTTTAGACTACAACTACATCAACTACCTGACTGAGCATCTGGAGACTACCAGCTACCTGACGGAGCATCTGGAGACTACCAGCTACCTGACGGAGCATCTGGAGACTACCAACTTCCTGAGAGAGCATCTGGAGACTACCAACTACCTGACGGAGCATCTGGATACTACCAACTATATGACGGAGCATCTGGAGACTACCAACTACTTGACAGAGCATCTGGAGACTACCAACTACCTGACGGAGCATTTGGAGACTACCAACTACCTGACGGAGCATCTGGAGACTACCAACTATATGACGGGGCATCTGGAGACTACCAACTACCTGACGGAGCATTTGGAGACTACCAACTACCTGACGGAGCATTTGGAGACTACCAAGTTCCTGACGGAGCATCTGGAGACTACCAACTACCTGACGGAGTATCTGGAGACTACCAACTACCTGACGAAGCATCTGGAGACTACCAACTACATCAACTCCCTGCTGGAGCATCTGGAGACTTCCAACTACATGACGGAGCATCTGCAGACTACAATATACCTGATGGAGCATCTGGAGACAGCCAACTACCTGACGGAGCATCTGGAGACTACCAACTACTTGTCGGCGCATCTGGAGACTCCCAACTATCTGAAAGAGCATCTGGAGACTAGCAACTACCTGACGGAGCATCTGGAAACTACCAACTACCTGAAGGAGCATCTGGAGACTACCATCTACCTGACGGAGCATCTGGAGACTACCAACTACCTGACGGAGAATCTGGAGACTATCAACTACCTGACGGAGCATCTGGAGACTACCAACTACATCAACTACCTGTAGGAGCATCTGGAGACTACCAACTACCTGACGGAGCATCTGGAGACTACCAACTACCTGACGGAGCATCTTTAGACTACCAACTACCTGACGGAGCATTTGGAGACTACCAACTGCATCAACTACCTGACGGAGAATCCAGGGACTACCAACTACCTGACGGAGCATCTGGAGACTACCAACTATATGACGGAGCATCTGGAGACTACCAGCTACCTGACGGAGCATCTGGAGACTACCAACTACCTGACGGAGCATCTGGCGACAACCAACTACCTGACCGAGCATCTGGAGAATACCAACTACCTGATGGAGCATCTGGAGACTACCAACTACCTGTCGAAGCATCTGTACACTATCAACTATCTGAAGGAGCATCTGGAGACTACCAATTACCTGACGGAGCATCTGGAGACTACCAACTATCTGAAGTAGCATCTGGAGACTACCAACTACCTAACGGAGCATCTGGAGACGACCATCTATCTGAAAGAGCATCTGGAGACTATCAACTACCTAACGGAGCATCTGGAGACTACCAACTACCTGACGGAGTATCTGGAGACTACCAACTACCTGACGAAGCATCTGGAGACTACCAACTACATCAACTCCCTGCTGGAGCATCTGGAGACTTCCAACTACATGACGGAGCATCTGCAGACTACAATATACCTGATGGAGCATCTGGAGACAGCCAACTACCTGACGGAGCATCTGGAGACTACCAACTACTTGTCGGCGCATCTGGAGACTCCCAACTATCTGAAAGAGCATCTGGAGACTAGCAACTACCTGACGGAGCATCTGGAAACTACCAACTACCTGAAGGAGCATCTGGAGACTACCATCTACCTGACGGAGCATCTGGAGACTACCAACTACCTGACGGAGAATCTGGAGACTATCAACTACCTGACGGAGCATCTGGAGACTACCAACTGCATCAACTACCTGTAGGAGCATCTGAAGACTACCAACTACCTGACGGAGCATCTGGAGACTACCAACTACCTGACGGGGCATCTTTAGACTACCAACTACCTGACGGAGCATTTGGAGACTACCAACTGCATCAACTACCTGACGGAGAATCCAGGGACTACCAACTACCTGACGGAGCATCTGGAGACTACCAACTATATGACGGAGCATCTGGAGACTACCAGCTACCTGACGGAGCATCTGGAGACTACCAACTACCTGACGGAGCATCTGGCGACAACCAACTACCTGACCGAGCATCTGGAGAATACCAACTACCTGATGGAGCATCTGGAGACTACCAACTACCTGTCGAAGCATCTGTACACTATCAACTATCTGAAGGAGCATCTGGAGACTACCAATTACCTGACGGAGCATCTGGAGACTACCAACTATCTGAAGTAGCATCTGGAGACTACCAACTACCTAACGGAGCATCTGGAGACGACCATCTATCTGAAAGAGCATCTGGAGACTATCAACTACCTAACGGAGCATCTGGAGACTACCAACCACCTGATGGAGCATTTGGAGACCACCAACTACCTGACGGAGCATCTGTTCACTACCAACTATCTGAAGGAGCATCTGGAGACTTTAACTACCTGACGGAGCATCTGGAGACTACCAACTACCTGACGAAGCATCTGGAGACTACCAACTACCTGGCGGAGTATCTCGAGACTACCAACTACCTGACGGAGCATCTGAAGACTACCAAATACCTGTCGGAGCATCTGGAGACTACGAACTACCTGACGGAGCTTCTGGAGATTACCAACTACCTGACGGAGCATCTGGAGACTACGAACTACCTGATGGAGCATCTGAAGACTACCAACTATCTGTCGGAGCATCTGGAGACTACCAACTTCCTGACGGAGCATCTGTAGACTACCAACTACCTGAAGAAGCATCTTTAGACTACCAACTACCTGACGGAGCATTTGGAGACTACCAACTACATCAACTACCTGACTGAGCATCTGGAGACTACCAGCTACCTGACGGAGCATCTGGAGACTACCAGCTACCTGACGGAGCATCTGGAGACTACCAACTTCCTGACAGTGCATCTGGAGACTACCAACTACCTGACAGAGCATCTGGAGACTTCCAACTACCTGACGGAGCATCTGGATACTACCAACTATACAACGGAGCATCTGGAGACTACCAACTACTTGACAGAGCATCTGGAGACTACCAACTACCTGACGGAGCATTTGGAGACTACCAACTACCTGACGAAGCATTTGAAGACAACCAACTACCTGACGGAGCATTTGGAGACTACCAAGTTCTTGACGGAGCATCTGGAGACTACCAACTACCTGACGGAGCATCTGGAGACTACCAACTACCTGACGGAGCATCTGGAGACTACCAACTATATGACGGGGCATCTGGAGACTACCAACTACCTGACGGAGCATTTGGAGACTACCAAGTTCCTAACAGAGCATCTGGAGACTACCAACTATCTGACGGAGCATCTGGAGACTACCAACTACCTGACGGTGCATCTGGAGACTACCAACTACCTGACAGAGCATCTGGAGACTACCAACTATATGACGGGGCATCTGGAGACTACCATCTACCTGATAGAGCATCTGGAGACTACCATCTACCTGATAGAGCATCTGGAGACTTCCAACTACCTGACGAAGCATTTGGAGACAACCAACTACCTGACGGAGAATCTGGAGACTACCAACTATATGACGGGGCATCTGGAGACTACCAACTACATCAACTACCTGCTGGAGCATCTGGAGACTACGAACTACCTGACGGAGCATCTGGAGACTACCTGCTGGAGCATCTGGAGACTACGAACTACCTGACGGAGCATCTGGAGACAACCAACTACCTGACCGAACATCTGGAGACTACCAACTACCTGACGAAGCATCTGGAGACTACCAACTACCTGTCGAAGCATCTGTACACTACCAACTATCTGAAGGAGCATCTGGAGACTACCAACTACCTGACGGAGCATCTGGAGACTACCATCTATCTGAAAGAGCATCTGGAGACTACCAACTACCTGCCGGAGCATCTGGAGACTACCAACTACCTGACGGAGCATCTGGAGACTACCAACTATCTGAAGTAGCATATGGAGACTACCAACTACCTGACGAATCATCTGGAGACTACCAATTACCTGACGGAGCATCTGGAGACTACCAACTATCTGAAGTAGCATATCGAGACTACCAACAACCTGACGGATCATCTGGAGACTACCAATTACCTGACGGAGCATCTGGAGACTACCAACTACGTGACGGAGCATCTGGAGACTACCAACTACCTGACGTAGCATTTGGAGACTACCAACTACATCAACTACCTGACGGAGTATCATGAGACTACCAACTACCTGACGGAGCATCTTTAGACTACAACTATATGACGGAGCACCTGGAGACTACCAACTACCTGACGGAGCATCTTTAGACTACAACTATATGACGGAGCATCTGGAGACTACCAACTACCTGACGGAGCATCTGGAGACCACCAACTACCTGACGGAGCATCTATTCACTACCAACTATCTGAAGGAGCATCTGGAGACTATCAACTACTTGACGGAGCATCTGGAGACTACCAACTACCTGACGGAGCATCTGGAGACTACCAACTACCTGACGGAGCATCTGGAGACTACCAACTCCCTGGCGGAGCATCTGGAGACTACCAACTACCTGATGGAGCATTTGTACACTACCACCTATATGACGGAGCATTTGGAGACTACCAACTACCTGACGGAGCATCTTGAGACTACCAACTCCCTGGTGGAGCATCTGGAAACTACCAACTATCTGACGGAGCCACTGGAGACTACCAATTACATGACGGATCATCTGGAGACTAAAGACTACTAGAGAATACTGGAGCATTTGGAGACTACCAGACTACTGGAGACTATCTGGAAACTACCTGATGGAACATCTGGAGACTGCGAACTACCTGACGGAGCATCTGGAGATTACCAACTACCTGACGGTGCATCTAGAGACTACGAACTACCTGCCGGAGCATCTGGAGACTACCAACTACCTGACGAAGCATCTGGAGACTACCAACTACCTGGCGGAGTATCTCGAGACTACCAACTACCTGACGGAGCATCTGAAGACTACCAACTACCTGACGGAGCATCTGCAGACTACCAACTACCTGACGGAGCATCTTTAGACTACCAACTTCCTGACGAAGCATTTGGAGACTACCAACTACATCACCTACCTGACGGAGCATCTGGAGACTACCAACTACCTGATGGAGCATCTGTACACTACCATCTATATGACGGAGCATTTGGAGACTACCAACTACCTGACGGAGCATCTTGAGACTACCAACTATATGACGGAGCATCTGGAGACTACCAACTACCTGACGGAGCATTTGGAGACCACCAACTACCTGACGGAGCATCTGTTCACTACCAACTATCTGAAGGAGCATCTGGAGACTACCAACTACCTGACGGAGCATCTGGAGACTACCAACTACCTGACGAAGCATCTGGAGACTACCAACTACCTGGCGGAGTATCTCGAGACTACCAACTACCTGACGGAGAATCTGAAGACTACCAAATACCTGTCGGAGCATCTGGAGACTACGAACTACCTGACGGAGCTTCTGGAGATTACCAACTACCTGACGGAGCATCTGGAGACTACGAACTACCTGATGGAGCATCTGAAGACTACCAACTATCTGTCGGAGCATATGTACACTACTAACTATCTGAAGTAGCATCTGGAGACTACCAACTACCTGACGGAGCATCTGGAGACTACCATCTATCTGAAAGAGCATCTGGAGACTACCAACTACCTGACGGAGCATCTGGAGACTACCAACTACCTGACAGAGCATCAGGAGACTACCAACTACCTGACGAAGCATTTGGAGACTACCAACCACATCAACTACCTCACGGAGCATCTGGAGTCTACTAACTACCTGACAGAGCATCTGCAGACTACCATCTATCTGAAGGAGCATCTGGAGACTACCAACTACCTGACGGAGCATCTGGAGACTACCAACTACCTGACGGAGCATCTGCAGACTACCATCTATCTGAAGGAGCATCTGGAGACTACCAACTACCTGACGGAGCATCTTGAGACTACCAACTACCTGACGGAGTATTTGGAGACTATTAACTACATCAACTACCTGTCGGAGCACCTGGAGACTACCAACTACCTGACGGAGCATCTTGAGACTACCAACTCCCTGGCGGAGCATCTGGAGACTACCAGCTACCTGACGGAGCATCTGGAGACTACCAACTACCTGACGAAGCATCTGGAGACTACCAACTACCTTACGGAGCATCTGGAGACTACCAGCTACCTGACGGAGCATCTGGAGACTACCAACTACCTGACGAAGCATCTGGAGACTACCAACTACCTTACGGAGCATCTGAAAACTACCAACTACCTGACGGAGCATCTTTAGACTACAACTATATGACGGAGCATCTGGAGACTACCAACTACCTGACGGAGCATCTGGAGACCACCAACTACCTGACGGAGCATCTATTCACTACCAACTATCTGAAGGAGCATCTGGAGACTATTAACTACCTGACGGAGCATCTGGAGACTACCAACTACCTGACGGAGCATCTGGAGACTTCCAACTACCTGACGGAGCATCTGGAGACTACCAACTCCCTGGCGGAGCATCTGGAGACTACCAACTACCTGATGGAGCATCTGTACACTACCGCCTATATGACGGAGCATTTGGAGACTACCAACTACCTGACGGAGCATCTTGAGACTACCAACTCCCTGGTTGAGCATCTGGGAGCTACCAACTATCTGACGGAGCCAATGGAGACTACCAATTACATGACGGATCATCTGGAGACTAAAGACTACTAGAGAATACTGGAGCATTTGGAGACTACCAGACTACAGGAGACTATCTGGAAACTACCTGATGGAACATCTGGAGACTGCGAACTACCTGACGGAGCATCTGGAGATTACCAACTACCTGACGGTGCATCTAGAGACTACCAACTACCTGACGGAGCATTTGGAGACTACCAACTACCTGACGGAGCATCTTTAGACTACCAACTACCTGACGGAGCATTTGGAGACTACAACTACATCAACTACCTGACTGAGCATCTGGAGACTACCAGCTACCTGACGGAGCATCTGGAGACTACCAACTTCCTGAGAGAGCATCTGGAGACTACCAACTACCTGACAGATCATCTGGAGACTTCCAACTACCTGACGGAGCATCTGGATACTACCAACTATATGACGGAGCATCTGGAGACTACCAACTACTTGACAGAGCATCTGGAGACTACCAACTACCTGACGGAGCATTTGGAGACTACCATGTTCTTGACGGAGCATCTGGAGACTACCAACTACCTTACGGAGCATCTGGAGACTACCAACTATATGACGGGGCATCTGGAGACTACCAACTACCTGACGGAGCATTTGGAGACTACCAACTACCTGACGGAGCATTTGGAGACTACCAAGTTCCTGACGGAGCATCTGGAGACTACCAACTACCTGACGGAGCATCTGGAGACTACCAACTACCTGACGGAGCATCTGGAGACTACCAACTACCTGACGGAGCATCTGGAGACTACCAACTATATGACGGGGCATCTGGAGACTACCATCTACCTGATAGAGCATCTGGAGACTACCAACTACCTGACGGAGCATTTGGAGACTACCATGTTCTTGACGGAGCATCTGGAGACTACCAACTACCTGACGGAGCATTTGGAGACTACCAACTACCTGACGGAGCATTTGGAGACTACCAAGTTCCTGACGGAGTATCTGGAGACTACCAACTACCTGAAGGAGCATCTGGAGACTTCCAACTACCTGACGAAGCATTTGGAGACTACCAACTACCTGACGGAGAATCTGGAGACTACCAACTATATGACGGGGCATCTGGAGACTACCAACTACATCAACTACCTGACGGAGCATCTGGAGACTACCTGCTGGAGCATCTGGAGACTACGAACTACCTGACGGAGCATCTGGAGACTACCTGCTGGAGCATCTGGAGACTACGAACTACCTGACGGAGCATCTGGAGACAACCAACTACCTGACCGAACATCTGGAGAATACCAACTACCTGACGGAGCATCTGGAGACTACCAACTACCTGAAGGAGCATCTGTAGACTACCAACTACCTGGCGGAGCATCTGGAGACTACCAACTACCTGAGGGAGCATCTTTAGAATACAACTATTTGACGGAGCATCTGGAGACTACCAACTACCTGACGGAGCATCTGGAGACTACCAACTACCTGACGGAGCATCTGTAGACTACCAACTACCTGGCGGAGCATCTGGAGACTACCAACTACCTGAGGGAGCATCTTTAGAATACAACTATTTGACGGAGCATCTGGAGACTACCAACTACCTGACGGAGCATCTGGAGACTACCAACTACCTGACGGAGCATCTGGAGACTACCAACTATATGACGGAGCATCTGGAGACTATCAACTACCTGACGGAGCATTTGGAGACTACCAACTACCTGACGGAGCATCTTGAGACTAAAGACTACTAGAGAATACTGGAGCATTTGGAGACTACCAGACTACTGGAGACTATCTGGAAACTACCTGATGGAACATCTGGAGACTACGAACTACCTGACGGAGCATCTGGAGATTACCAACTACCTGAGGAAGCACCTGGAGACTACCAACTACCTGAGGAAGCATCTGGAGACTACGAACTACCTTACGGAACATCTGGAGATTACCAACTACCTGACGGAGCATCTGGAGACTACGAACTACCTGACGGAGCTTCTGGAGATTACCAACTACCTGACGGAGCATCTGGAGACTACGAACTACCTTACGGAACATCTGGAGATTACCAACTACCTGACGGAGCATCTGAAGACTACCAACTACCTGACGGAGCATCTGGAGACTACCAACTACCTGACGGAGCATCTTTAGACTACCAACTACCTGACGGAGCATTTGGAGACTACCAACTACATCAACTACCTGACGGAGGATCTGGAGACTACCAACTTCCTGACAGAGCATCTGGAGACTACCAACTACCTGACGGAGCATCTGGAGACTACCAACTACCTGACGGAGCATCTTTAGACTACCAACTACCTGACGGAGCATTTGGAGACTACCAACTACATCAACTACCTGACGGAGGATCTGGAGACTACCAACTTCCTGACAGAGCATCTTTAGACTACCAACTACCTGACGTAGCATCTGGAGACTACCAACTACCTGACGGAGCATCTGGATACTACCAACTATATGACGGAGCATTTGTTCTCTACCAACTATCTGAAGGAGCATCTGGAGACTATCAACTACCTGACGGAGCATCTGGAGACTACCAACTACCTTGCGGAGCATCTGGAGACTATTATCTATCTGACGGAGCAGGTAGTTGGTAGCCCAGCCTTCGTTTCCACCCACCTCTCCCAGCCTCCTCCTCCACACACCTCTCCCAGCCTCCTCCTCCACACACCTCTCCCAGCCTCCTCCTCCACACACCTCTCCCAGCCTCCTCCTCCACACACCTCTCCCAGCCTCCTCCTCCACACACCTCTCCCAGCCTCCTCCTCCACACACCTCTCCCAGCCTCCTCCTCCACACACCTCTCCCAGCCTCCTCCTCCACACACCTCTCCCAGCCTCCTCCTCCACACACCTCTCCCAGCCTCCTCCTGCACACACCTCTCCCAGCCTCCTCCTCCACACACCTCTCCCAGCCTCCTCCTCCACACACCTCTCCCAGCCTCCTCCTCCACACACCTCTCCCTGCCTCCTCCTCCACACACCTCTCCCTGCCTCCTCCTCCACACACCTCTCCCAGCCTCCTCCTCCACCCACCTCTCCCAGCCTCCTCCTCCACACACCTCTCCCAGCCTCCTCCTCCACACACCTCTCCCAGCCTCCTCCTCCACACACCTCTCCCAGCCTCCTCCTCCACACACCTCTCCCAGCCTCCTCCTCCACACACCTCTCCCAGTCTCCTCCTCCACACACCTCTCCCAGCCTCCTCCTCCACACACCTCTCCCAGCCTCCTCCTCCACACACCTCTCCCAGCCTCCTCCTCCACACACCTCTCCCAGTCTCCTCCTCCACACACCTCTCCCAGCCTCCTCCTCCACACACCTCTCCCAGCCTCCTCCTCCACACACCTCTCCCAGTCTCCTCCTCCACACACCTCTCCCAGCCTCCTCCTCCACACACCTCTCCCTGCCTCCTCCTCCACACACCTCTCCCAGTCTCCTCCTCCACACACCTCTCCCAGCCTCCTCCTCCACACACCTCTCCCAGTCTCCTCCTCCACACACCTCTCCCAGCCTCCTCCTCCACACACCTCTCCCAGCCTCCTCCTCCACACACCTCTCCCAGCCTCCTCCTCCACACACCTCTCCCAGCCTCCTCCTCCACACACCTCTCCCAGCCTCCTCCTCCACACACCTCTCCCATTCTCCTCCTCCACACACCTCTCCCAGCCTCCTCCTCCACACACCTCTCCCTGCCTCCTCCTCCACACACCTCTCCCAGTCTCCTCCTCCACACACCTCTCCCAGCCTCCTCCTCCACACACCTCTCCCAGTCTCCTCCTCCACACACCTCTCCCAGCCTCCTCCTCCACACACCTCTCCCAGCCTCCTCCTAAACACACCTCTCCCAGCCTCCTCCTCCACACACCTCTCCCAACCTCCTCCTCCACACACCTCTCCCAGTCTCCTCCTCCACACACCTCTCCCAGTCTCCTCCTCCACACACCTCTCCCAGTCTCCTCCTCCACACACCTCTCCCAGCCTCCTCCTCCACACACCTCTCCCTGCCTCCTCCTCCACACACCTCTCCCAGTCTCCTCCTCCACACACCTCTCCCAGCCTCCTCCTCCACACACCTCTTCCAGCCTCCTCCTCCACACACCTCTCCCAGCCTAATCCTCCACACACCTCTCCCAGCCTCCTCCTCCACACACCTCTCCCAGCCTCCTCCTCCACACACATTCACAGCCATCACACACACACACTTCCACCAGCTTCCACCATTGAAATCTTAACATGTAAAATAATTGAGAAACTTTTATACAAACAGCTCTATTCCAGCGAAGTTAGATATCAGAGCTCGATAAATATATGTCGATTTCCCTAGAACTGACCACACTTGATAAATGTTATCGATATTTGAGATATATGAGTTTCAATCAATATCGCTTCAGGCCCCTTAAAAGCACCAATGATGCTCTTATAAATATATTTACCCTAATACATGCAGTACTTGACAAAAATGAGTAAGTACACCATAGGTCTGTTTGTTGACCTACCTAAGGCTTTTGGCGCTGTTAACCACAATAAACTTGTTCACCAACTCTAACCATATTGAGTCACAGGTAAGAGCCCTTCAGTACTTGTAGTCTTACCTCAGTGACAGGCAGCAAGCAGTATGTTTCAGTGAACGAGGCCACTTCTCCCACTCTCCCAATTAACATGGGTGTTCCTCAGGGTAGTATACTTTGTCCATTCCTCTTTCTCATATATATCAATGATCTTCCAAATACCACACAACATGTGAAGCAAATTCTGTTTGTTGATGATACAACCTTCATTTTCTCATATGCTAATCCACTTATTCTAAATGCAGGCCATCCTCCTATTTTGGTAGTACTTATAATAACGGTGAGGATCGAAGTATATATACCGACAAACAACGAAATTAGAAAGTAAAAATAGGTACTGCTGAGTTGGACAAACCGGAAAACTATTTTTCACTTGTGTTGCATAGTCAAACTAAACCTAACCTGACCTTCTTAGGCCTAATACACTATATCTGATTTTGTTTTTGGCTTCATTTTTATATGAACTCCTTACTAGTCAGTATAATACTATCTAAAAGCTAAGTACGTACGAATTCGTGACTATTGACAATCATCACAATAGGTACTATCTAAACAGGAGGATGGGTTGTCTAAATGACACGTGAATACAGAGCTTAATCAAGTCCATTTGTGGTTGACTGTTAACAAACTTGTCCTTTACATTGACAAGACTTTTTACATTTAGCTCGCTAACAAGTCCAACAATCAAATTGATCTAAGAATTAGCAATACTCAAATTGTAAGCAGAGTAGATGGGAAGTTCCTTCGTGTTCACAGTGATAACAAACTAAATTTCAGTAGCCATATTCAAGATATTACCAAAAAGGTTTTTAAAACAATAGGCATTCTTTCCAAAGCCAGATACTATATTCCTCGCCCTGCTCTAGTTACTCTGATTTATTCACTAATTTATACATATCTCACCTATGGTATCCGGGCCTGGAGGACCAACCCACCCTTAATTACCTCCTACCCCTAATTTCTCAACAAAAATCTGATATTAGAACAATCACAAATTCTAGTCCCAGACACCCGCTGGTGGCTGATCGGGCTGAACACTGGACGCGTGATCCTGAGGTCCAAGGTTCGATCCCGGGCGCCGGAGAGAAACAATGGGTAGAGTTTCTTTCACCCTGATGATCCTGTTACCTAGCAGCAAATAGGTACCTGGGAGTTAGTCAGCTACCACGGGCTGCTTTCTGGGGGTGGAGGCCTGGTCGAGGACCGGGCCGCAGGGACACTAAGCCCCGAAACCATCTCAAGATCTCAAGATAACCAGTCTGCTCTCTTAATGAAATCCATGAACATGTAAAATATCAAGTCACTGCACATACTCTCAAGTGTTATCTATATCTGTAAAACTCTGAATTGCAATGTCAATCCTGACCTGAAGAGCTTCCTAGAAGGCTGTGTTGTAACCCACAAGTTCGGAGGGAATATTAGGTAGAGAATCATTAATACAATCTATATATATAAAAATTTTAATGTTCGCTTGCTCAAAATCGCTAATATCCGAAAGTTTTCCACCGATTGCCTTGAAGTTTTGACACAACGTTACATTCACTTACGAGCGTCTTTTTATATACCTACTATATAGATGTCACACACCTGTGAAAGGTAAAAACATGCTTTTTTAGAGAAACTGTCTTTTTCATGTGAGTTTTCACGTGAGGGAAATCTCCGAAACCTACTTACCGATTGTCTTGAAATTTTGACACAACGTTGCATTTAAATACACACGTGTTTTTATATACCTAATACACCTCTGACAGGTAAAAACATACTTTTCTTGGAAAAACAGTGCCATCTGGTACATGTAAAAGCAACACTCGCTATACTGAGTAGGTTACGATTCCATTTCAGTGTTTCCGATTGCAATGATATATTGAATTTTTAATTAATTAGGTTAATACCTAACCTTCTTAGTATGTTAAGATAAGCATCTTACTGATTCGTAATTACAATTTTTACTTAACCTATACCTATAATAGTTTAAGTAATAATTGTAATTACGAAGCAATAAGATGCTTATCATAACATACTAAGAAGGTTAGGTAAGGTCGGTGTTTTCTATGAAGCTTTTCAAGGTTAAACTAGTATGTTAAGTATGTCACATATGCACATATTTAATAAGTCAATATTGACTATACGAAAGTGCGAGAAAGGGTTGTGCCATTTTTTTACTGACTTGCGGAGTGTTGCTATATTATTACTGGCTTGCGGAGTGTTGCCATCTGTAAAATATGTAAGATATTTTCAAACCGTTACCCAGTAGCTTTATTTTCAGCCCGTCCTCCAAACAAAGACCAAATGTGATTCCATGCATCCCCCAAACCCCCTCTTTATGAATGAAAAACGGGTTACACAAGACTCGCAACTGATTTGGTTTAAACACTTCTGGAACAAATGCTTCACTGACGAATTTTGTTCGAACCACAACTCTGTAAATGCTTCACCCACTTAGTACAAATACAAATAATCGCCAACAGAACCTAAACACCTAACCTAACCTAACCTATGCCTATATATGCAGAATATGTCAATATCTATATAAATAAAAATGTAACTGTTCGTTTGTTCATAATTGCTAATCTCCGAAAGTTCTTCACCGATTACTTTGAAATTTTCACACAACGTTCCATTCACATCCGAGCGGGTTTTAATATACATACTATATAGATGTCACATCTGTGACGGGAAAAAAACGTGTTTTTTTTGTATCAAAAATGTGTTTTTCATGTGAGGGAAATCTCTAAAAGTTCTTCACCGATTGCTTTGAAATTTTAACACAACGTTCCATTCATATATGCGTGTGTTTTTATATACCTACTATATAGATACCACACCTGTGACAAGTAAAAACATGTTTTCTATTAAAAAACAGTGCCATCTGTTGTTCGTAGGAGCAACACACGCTATTCTAAATATGAAACGATTCCATTTCAATGTTTCTGGTTGCATTGATAAATTTAATTTTCATAGATTTCGATTTATTTTCATTTTGATTTTGTTACTTTGAGTGACATTGTGTTGGAATTGAGCTGTGCTGTTTACCATACCATTCATTTTGTGAGTATAAGTATAGATGCCACACCTGTGACAGGTAAAAACAGTTTATTTTTTAAAGAAATAGCACCATCTGTTGCACATAAGAGCAAAACACACTGTACTAAATATGTCACGATTCCATTTCGATGTTTCCGATTGCACTGACAAATTGAAATTTCATAAATTTTGATTTATTTTCAATTTGATTTAATTGTTTTGAGTGACATTGTGATTCAATTGAGCTGTGCTGTTTACCATAACGTTCATTTCATGAGTATAAGTATAGATGCCACACCTGTGACAGGTAAAAACATGCTTTTTTTGAAAACCAGTGCCATATGTTGCACGTAAGAGCAATACTTGCTATACTAAATATGTTACAACCGATTTCATTGATAAATGGAATTTTCATAGATTTCGATTTATTTTCTTTGTATTTAATTATTTTGTGTGACATTATGTTGGAATTGAGCAGTGTTGTTTACCATGCCATTCATTTCGTGACTATAGTTTATGTTTGTATTTTTGTATTTTTTCATTTCGTTTTTTTGACTGTTTTTCTTATATTTCAATGATGGGAACATCAGATCATTTGATGTTCCCAATTTTCTGATGGGAACATTAGATCTTTTGGGAATGCATTGAACGAGGGAGTGGGGAATGGTGGAGAGGACGAGGGGACGGGAGTGGTGGATAGCGGGGAGGATGAGGGGACAGTAGAGGGAATAATGGTTGGGAGAGCGAGGGGTTAGGGGAGTTGGTGATGGTGGGAACGAGAGGACAAGGGAATGGAGAATGGTGGAGAGAACAAAGGGACAGGGGAGTGGGGGATATTGGAGATGATGTAGGGATGGGGGGGGAGGGAAGGTAGGGAGGACGAGGGATGGGGGAGATTGTTGGGAGAACAAGGGGATGGTGGTGTGGGGGAATGATTAGGAGGACGAAGGGACGCTGGAGTGGGGGATGGTGGGGAGTTCAAAGAGACGGGGGAGGGGGGAATGGTGGGGCACAAGGTTGAATGGATGGGAGGACAAGGGGATGGAGGAGTGTGGAATGGTTGGGAGGACGAGGGAATGGAGGAGTGTGGAATGGTTGGGAGGACGAGGGAATGAGGGAGGGGGAATAGTGGGGAGGACTGGGAGACAGGGGAAGTCTGCTGTGGCCGGATACAGCTAGTATTATAATACTAATCAATATTTGAGAAAATTCCCTGTTTTGAATATACAGCCTGTAAAAATTTATGAATGGTCTGTGGGGTCGACCGCGGGATCTAATGGACTTGAGTGGAGGACGGGTTGTTATTTTAGTAAACGGTGAATAATTTTAAGTATGGTGTGTACTTCCTCTCCTTCATATGTCTGTATGTTTGTCTGAGGTTACTGAGTACCACACAATGTGGAATAAGTTTCTGACTGGACGATATTACATACCACTGCACATGAAGAAATTATCTGGCCTCAGGTGAGTATATGTCTGATTGGCGACCTTGAAATTGATACTTGTTTGGCTGACAAGCTGGCCGAGTAATTCCTTGTTCTTCGTGCCTACGGGCATGGGAGTGGCCGGCTTACTTTACTTGCTATAGGGGCAAGGCTGGTTCATGGAATTCTAGCCCAGTGGGCGACTAAGGTGCTCCCCCTGGGTGTACAGTGGCACGTAGGGAGGGGGGTATTACACAAAGTGAGGAGTTCTAGAGTGTCAGAGTGCTGTGTCACTATAGAACGGTCATACGTTGAGTACATTAGAGGCTTTTCATTGACTTTTCAAGAAGAAAACGCTACAATAGCTTCACTCATATTTTCCCTTATAGTAAGTTTTTTGAGTTACTCATTTATTAAATTGTATATACTGAGTATTATGTACTTTCAGTATTTATTGTCATCTAATTTCTTACATTTATTTGTTCCAGAGTTTACTCATGTCCTTCATATTCTAGGTTCATTTTTTAGTGTTGGCTCCATTGACCTTAAATTACCATATTACTCTATGTTCTGTTACGTTTAAACAAAATGTTATGAGGAAGAATCCAGCTGCTTTACTAAAGTACATCTCCTATTTCCATTCTGTCTTTAATGTAAGTTAACTACTGTATTATTGCTACTACTAATGACTATTGTAATAGTCAACCCTACAACTTGTACATTACTCCTATGTTCTTGTACAAACATTCTTTTAAATAAATATTTTATTGTATTGTACTGTATTATGCCACCACACACAGGAATCATTCAATGTAGTTACACATAATGTAAGGAATCATTCAGAACTTTGCAAACCACATATGTAAGACCAATCCTGCAGCATGCTGCCCCAGCATGGAGCCCGTACCTTGTCAAACACAAGATGAAGCTGGAGAAAAGTCAGAGCTATGCGACTATATCAGTTCTATAACTATGAGCATGAGTTACGAGAAAATCTGAGCGAACTGCACCTCATGTCGCTAGAAGATAGAAGAGCTCGGGGAGACATGATAACTATATACAAAATTCTCGGGGAAATTGACAGGGTAGACAAGGATGGATTATTTAACACAGATGGTACACGCACAAGGGAGCAATTGTGGAAGTTGAGTACCAAAATGAGCCACAGTGACATTAGAAAGACCTTTTTCAGTATCAGAGTATTTAATAAATGGAATGCATTAGGAAGTTATGTGGTGGAAGATGATTCCAAACGCAGTTTTAAATGTAGATATGATATCTTTACACCAGCTGATTAAGAGTTGAGAGGCAAGTACACACCTTTCCCAGCCAGCTCCTAAACACACCTTTCCAAGCCTTCTTTTCCGACTCACACACACACACACACACACACAAACACACCTCTCACAAACTTCTTCACCACACACACACACACACACACACACACACACACACACACACACACACACACACACACACACACACACACACACACACACACACAGGCTAGTAGACCAGCGTTGGAGTAGGCCAGCGTTGGTAGGAGACACACGCGATTAGCGAGGTCCACGAAATTCGTCAATTTATCGGGACATTGAAGGATTATTGAGGCTAGATCATAGTATTTGGCCTCTCGCAGTGTGTAGCTAGCAGGGTGCTACATAGCATAGTCATATCGCTAGCGATAGTGCAAAAAAAAACAAAGTGTAACTAGTGGAATCACCGGTGCATACAGTGTGGAGGACCGCGTAGTGACCTGACCTGACCTGACCTGACGGCCAGGTGGGACGGCCCGCCGTGGAACTGCTGACTGTGTTTGTTGGGTGGTGACTGTGACTTAAGAGATTTGTGTAGAAAAGAATCGACATCGTCAATCTACTAGCACTTAGAGAATCACCAAGTGGAAAGGCGACGACGGAGCACCATAGTCAACCATACATCATCATTACTCATCTAGTTGTGTGAGCGGGAATCATACTGGTATGTACCCCCCTCTCTGGTCAAGTAATCAGGTGTACAGTGTGAGGTAAAATATTATCAAATTCTTGTTCAGGATAGTATATATATTACTAAATCTCGGTGTGGCTCATTCTGGGTAGAAGTTACCGCTTACAGAAACTAGTGACACACGCACACGCACGCACGCACACACACGCACACACAGGCTAGAAGGGATTAACACCTTTTGTGGAAAGGAGATAAAACCTCTCATAATCCACCCCCCTCTCTTACCCCTACTCTTCCCCCCTCTCTTACCTGCTGTAAGCTGAACACCTCACCTCCTCTTTACCCCATCCCACGCGCACACATGTTCTCTCTCTCTCTCTCTCTCTCTCTCTCTCTCTCTCTCTCTCTCTCTCTCTCTCTCTCTCTCTCTCTCTCTCTCTCTCTCTCTCTCTCTCTCTCTCTCTCTTGCTCTCTCTCTTGACAAGGGGCAAAATGGCAGGAGGCCGCAAAAGGGACACGGGAAGCAGCCAGGGAGATCAAACGAAGGAATTGCTAACCCAAGTTCTGGAGGAATTCAGGAGGGAGATGAATGAAATGAGGATTATAATTAACAATCTGCAAAGCGAGCTAGCATCAGCAAGGGAGGAGATCAAATCTCTCACAAAGAAAAATAAAGGGACCGAGCATCAGATTATCATCCAAAGGGAAGGTGGGAATGTTACATTGGAAGGAAATGTCTCTGTACCTGATACATTTGCGGATATACTGAAAAAGAGCTCAGAAGCAATGGACACAGTGAGCGAGGTAGCGATGCAAGCAGCTACGTCACAGGAAGCAGCAAGGTGCACCACTCAACTGCTGGAGAGAAAAAGATCAGTGGTAGTTGTAGGCATCAAAAAACAGGAAGGATCCAACAGGCAAGAATGGAATGGCAAGGATAGAGAGGCAGTACATGGGCTACTGAAGGGGTTACAGATGGAAGGGGCTGTACATAACATTGAGAAGGTTTTCAGGTTGGGCTGGTACAACAAGGACAGAAACCGACTTGTAAAGGTGGTGTTTACAAATGAAACCACGAAGGAGGACATTCTCGAAAGGAAGAGTCGTCTGCAACATATGGAGGGATACAAAAATGTATTCCTGCAGAGGGACAGGACGAAGGAGGAGAGAGCCAGGGCAGCAGAGGCAAGGAGGAAGAGCAGGAAGAGAGGAGCAAACCAGGAAATCACAGCCCTCAACACAACAGTCCCAGAGACAAGAGGAGAACCCAAAACCAGCATCCCAGCAACACCAGAGGGGAGGGCAACACCACCACCCCCCTCTGCATAGAAACCCTCCCTTCCCCTCACCCTACCTGCCCCCACCCCCCCTCCCTCCCCAACCCCCCAACCCCCCACCCCATTCTGACCCTGACACCCCTTCCCCATTCCCATCATGTCCCCCCTCCCCCATCATCCCATACCCTCCCTATCCCTCCTCCCTTCTCACCCCGTATCCTCCATGTCCCCCCTACCTCCTTAACACACACCTTACCTATTCCCCCTTCCCTTAACCCCCCCCCCGCCCCCACCCCAAAATCCTCTGAGACCCTGCAAACCACCTCACAGATCCTCTCGCCCACGGAACAGCTTCCCACACCAGCAGAATGCTCGCCAAGAAAGGGACATGAAAATGAACAGAAGAAAGTGAGCTTCAAGGCGATGTACACTAACATAGATGGGATTTCAAATAAAACAAGTGAACTTGGAGAATGGGCACTAGAAGAAACCCCAGACATAATAGCACTCACAGAAACAAAGTTAACGAAAATCATAACAAACGCAGTGTTTCGACAGGGCTACTATGTAGTGAGGAAAGAGAGAGAAGGGAGAGGAGGAGGTGGTGTAGCTTTGCTACTAAGAGAAGGTTGGAGTTTCGAAGAGAAGGTGATTCAGAACTGTGAAGGTTTCAGTGACTACATATCAGGCACCATAGCAACTGGAGGACAGAAAATTATAAAAGTAGTCATATATAACCCCCCACCGAATGACAGAAGACCCAGACAGGAATATAATAAAAACAACTTGGCCACCATCAATATAATAGAGAGAGCAGCTTCTGTGGCTAGCAGGAACGGATCCAGACTTCTAATCATGGGAGACTTCAACCATGGGAAGATTGATTGGGGGAACAGAGACCCACATGGAGGCCCAGACACATGGAGAGCTAAGTTGCTGGATGTGGCAACAAGAAACTTTCTAAGTCAACACGTCAGGGGACCGACAAGAATGAGAGGAGGGGATGAACCAGCCTTGCTTGATCTGATATTTACCCTAAATGAGTCGGATATAAGGGAAGTTAAGTTGGAAGCCCCCTTAGGAATGAGTGATCATAGTGTATTGAGCTTTGAGTACCTGGTTGAGCTGGGAATTATCACCCCCGAAAAGGAACTGGGAACCAAAGGGCTGGCGTACCGAAAGGGAAACTATGAGGAAATGAATAAATTCCTATGGGATATACATTGGGACACAGAACTCGGAACCAAGTCCGTACAAGACATGATGGACAATGTCACCCAAAAATGTGAGGAGGCTGTAAGCAGGTTTGTCCCAGCCCGACAGGAAAAAACAGAGAAGCAAAGGAAGAATCCGTGGTTTAATAAGGAATGTATGAAAGCAAAGGAGCTGAACAACAGGGCATGGAGGAACTTCCGTAATAACAGAACACCAGTAAGTAGAGAGAGATACAAGAGAACCAGGAACGAGTATGTCAGTGTGAGAAGAGCAGCCGAGAAAAGGTATGAAAATGATATAGCAAATAAAGCCAAGACTGAACCAAAGCTACTACACAGTCACATCAGGAGGAAGACAACAGTGAAGGAACAGGTGATGAAACTTAGGGTGGGCGAGGACAGGTACATAGAGAATGACAAAGAGGTGTGTGGAGAACTCAACAAAAGGTTCCAGGAGGCCTTTACAATAGAACAGGGAGATGTCGCGGCGCTAGAAGAGGTGGCAGCAAACCAGGTGACCTTGGATAGGTTCGAAATTACAAGAGATGAGGTCAAGAAGAACCTATTGGAGCTGGATGTGAGAAAAGCTGTTGGGCCGGATGGAATCTCGCCATGGGTATTGAAAGAGTGTGCAGGAGCACTTTGCCTACCACTCTCCATAGTGTATAGAAGGTCACTGGAAACGGGGGACCTACCAGAAATATGGAAGACTGCTAATGTAGTACCAATATACAAAAAGGGTGACAGACAAGAGGCACTGAACTACAGGCCAGTGTCCTTAACTTGTATACAATGCAAGGTGATGGAGAAGATTGTGAGAAAAAACCTAGTAACACATCTGGAGAGAAGAGACTTCGTGACAACCCATCAACATGAGTTCAGGGAGGGTAAATCTTGACTTACAGGGTTGATAGAATTCTACGATCAGGTGACAAAGATTAAACAAGAAAGAGAAGGGTGGGCGGACTGCATTTTTTTGGACTGTCGGAAAGCCTTTGACACAGTACCCCATAAAAGGTTGATGCATAAGCTGGAGAAACAGGCAGGAGTAACTGGTAGGGCGCTCCAGTGGATAAGGGAGTACCTAAGCAATAGGAAGGAGAGAGTTACAGTGAGGGGTGAGACCTCAGACTGGCGTGAAGTCACCAGTGGAGTCCCACAGGGCTCTGTACTTGGACCTATCCTGTTTCTGATATATGTAAATGATCTCCCAGAGGGTATAGGCTCATTCCTCTCAATGTTTGCTGACGACGCCCAAAATTATGAGAAGGATTAAGACAGAGGAGGACAGCTTGAGGCTTCAAGAAGATCTGGATAAGCTGCAGGAATGGTCGAACAAATGGCTGTTAGAGTTTAATCCAAGCAAATGTAATGTAATGAAGATAGGGGTAGGAAGCAGGAGACCAGATACAAAGTATCACTTGGGAGATGAAATACTTCAAGAGTCAGAGAGAGAGAGAAAGACCTGGGGGGTTGATATCACGCCAGACCTGTCCCCTGAAGCTCATATCAAGAGGATAACATCACCAGCATATGACAGGTTGGCTAACATAAGAACGGCCTTTAGAAACTTGTGTAAGGAATCTTTCAGAACATTATATACCATATATGTCAGACCAATCCTGGAGTATGCGGCACCAGCATGGAGTCCATATCTAGTCAAGCATAAGACTAAAATGGAAAAGGTTCAAAGGTTTGCCACCAGACTAGTACCCGAGCTGAGAGGTATGAGCTACGAGGAGAGACTACGGGAATTAAACCTCACTTCGTTGGAAGACAGAAGAGTTAGGTGGGACATGATCACCACATTCAAGATTCTGAAGGGAATTGATAGGGTAGATAAAGACTATTTAACACAAGGGGAACACGCACAACGGGACACAGGTGGAAACTGAGTGCCCAAATGAGCCACAGAGATATTAGAAAGAACTTTTTTAGTGTCAGAGTGGTTGACAAATGGAATGCATTAGGCAGTGATGTGGTGGAGGCTGACTCCATACAGAGTTTCAAGTGTAGATATGATAGAGACCAATAGGCTCAGGAACCTGTACACCTGTTGATTGACGGTTGAGAGGCGGGACCAAAGAGCCAGAGCTCAACCCCCGCAAGCACAAGTAGGTGAGTACACACACACACACACACACACACATACCTCTCCCAGCCTTCTTCACCACACACACTCACTCACACCTCTCCCAGCCTTCTTCACCACACACTCACACCTCTCCCAGCCTTCTTCACCACACACTCACACCTCTCCCAGCCGTCTTCACCACACACTCACACCTCTCCCAGCCTTCTTCACCACACACTCACACCTCTCCCAACCTTCTTCACCACACACACACACACACTCACACCTCTCCAAGTCTTCTTCACCACACACACACACACACTCACACCTCTCCCAGCCTTCTTCACCACACACACACACACTCACACCTCTCCCAGCCTTCTTCACCACACACTCACACCTCTCCCAGCCTTCTTCACCACACACACACACACACTCACACCTCTCCCAGCCTTCTTCACCACACACTCACACACACTCACACCTCTCCCAGCCTTCTTCACCACACACACACACACACTCACACCTCTCCCAGTCTTCTTCACAACACACACACTCACACCTCTCCCAGCCTTCTTCACCACACACACACTCACACACTCACACCTCTCCCAGTCTTCTTCACCACACACTCACACCTCTCCCAGCCTTCTTCACCACACACACACACTCACACCTCTCCCAGCCTTCTTCACCACACACTCACACCTCTCCCAGCCTTCTTCACCACACACACACACACTCACACCTCTCCCAGTCTTCTTCACCACACACTCACACCTCTCCCAGCCTTCTTCACCACACACACACACACACTCACACCTCTCCCAGCCTTCTTCACCACACACACACACTCACACCTCTCCCAGCCTTCTTCACCACACACTCACACCTCTCCCAGTCTTCTTCACCACACACACACACTCACACCTCTCCCAGCCTTCTTCACCACACACTCACACCTCTCCCAGCCTTCTTCACCACACACTCACACCTCTCCCAGCCTTCTTCACCACACACTCACACCTCTCCCAGCCTTCTTCACCACACACTCACACCTCTCCCAGTCTTCTTCACCACACACACACACTCACACCTCTCCCAGCCTTCTTCACCACACACTCACACCTCCCCCAACCTTCTTCACCACACACTCACACCTCTCCCAGCCTTCTTCACCACACACTCACACCTCTCCCAGTCTTCTTCACCACACACACACACTCACACCTCTCCCAGTCTTCTTCACCACACACTCACACCTCTCCCAGCCTTCTTCACCACACACACACACACACTCACACCTCTCCCAGCCTTCTTCACCACACACACACACTCACACCTCTCCCAACCTTCTTCACCACACACTCACACCTCTCCCAACCTTCTTCACCACACACACACACTCACACCTCTCCCAGCCTTCTTCACCACACACTCACACCTCTCCCAGCCTTCTTCACCACACACTCACACCTCTCCCAACCTTCTTCACCACACACACACACTCACACCTCTCCCAGCCTTCTTCACCACACACTCACACCTCTCCCAGCCTTCTTCACCACACACTCACACCTCTCCCAGTCTTCTTCACCACACACACACACACCTCTCCCAGTCTTCTTCACCACACACTCACACCTCTCCCAGTCTTCTTCACCACACACACACACCTCTCCCAGCCTTCTTCACCACACACACACACACATTCACACCTCTCCCAGCCTTCTTCACCACACACACACACTCACACCTCTCCCAGCCTTCTTCACCACACACTCACACCTCTCCCAGCCTTCTTCACCACACACTCACACCTCTCCCAACCTTCTTCACCACACACTCACACCTCTCCCAGCCTTCTTCACCACACACACACACCCTTCCCAGTCTTCTTCACCACACACTCACACCTCTCCCAGTCTTCTTCACCACACACTCACACCTCTCCCAGTCTTCTTCACCACACACACACACTCACACCTCTCCAAGTCTTCTTCACCACACACACACACACACTCACACCTCTCCCAGCCTTCTTCACCACACACACACACACTCACACCTCTCCCAGTCTTCTTCACCACACACTCACACCCCTCCCAGCCTTCTTCACCACACACACACACTCACACCTCTCCCAGTCTTCTTCACCACACACTCACACACACTCACACCTCTCCCAGCCTTCTTCACCACACACTCACACCTCTCCCAGCCTTCTTCACCACACACTCACACCTCTCCCAGCCTTCTTCACCACACACTCACACCTCTCCCAGCCTTCTTCACCACACACACACTCACACCTCTCCCAGCCTTCTTCACCACACACACACACACACACTCACCCCTCTCCCAGTCTTCTTCACCACACACACACCTCTCCCAGCCTTCTTCACCACACACACACACCTCTCCCAACCTTCTTCACCACACACTCACACACACACTCACCCCTCTCCCAGTCTTCTTCACCACACACACACCTCTCCCAGTCTTCTTCACCACACACACACTCACACCTCTCCAAGTCTTCTTCACCACACACACACACACACACTCACACCTCTCCCAGTCTTCTTCACCACACACACACACACACACACACCTCTCCCAGCCTTCTTCACCACACACACACACTCACACCTCTCCCAGTCTTCTTCACCACACACACACACACACTCACACCTCTCCAAGTCTTCTTCACCACACACACACACACTCACACCTCTCCCAGCCTTCTTCACCACACACTCACACACACTCACATCTCTCCCAGTCTTCTTCACCACACACTCACACCTCTCCCAGCCTTCTTCACCACACACACACACACACACTCACACCTCTCCCAGTCTTCTTCACCACACACACACACACACTCACACCTCTCCCAGTCTTCTTCACCACACACTCACACCTCTCCCAGCCTTCTTCACCACACACACACACACACTCACACCTCTCCCAGCCTTCTTCACCACACACACACACACACACACTCACACCTCTCCCAGTCTTCTTCACCACACACACACACACACACCTCTCCCAGTCTTCTTCACCACACACACACACACACACCTCTCCCAGTCTTCTTCACCATACACACACTCACACCTCTCCCAGTCTTCTTCACCACACACACACTCACACCTCTCCCAGCCTTCTTCACCACACACACACACACTCACACCTCTCCCAGTCTTCTTCACCACACACACACACACACACGCACACCTCTCCAAGTCTTCTTCACCACACACACACACACACTCACACCTCTCCCAGCCTTCTTCACCACACACTCACACCTCTCCCAGCCTTCTTCACCACACACTCACACCTCTCCCAGCCTTCTTCACCACACACTCATACCTCTCCCAACCTTCTTCACCACACACTCACACCTCTCCCAACCTTCTTCACCACACACTCACACCTCTCCCAGCCTTCTTCACCACACACTCATACCTCTCCCAGTCTTCTTCACCACACACTCACACCTCTCCCAGCCTTCTTCACCACACACTCATACCTCTCCCAGCCTTCTTCACCACACACACACACTCACACCTCTCCCAGCCTTCTTCACCACACACTCACACCTCTCCCAGCCTTCTTCACCACACACTCACACCTCTCCCAGTCTTCTTCACCACACACACACACACACACACACACATACCTCTCCCAGCCTTCTTCACCACACACACACACACACACACATACCTCTCCCAGCCTTCTTCACCACACACACACACACACACACACGCGCGGGAGACGGTAGGAGACACACGCGATTAGTGAGGTCCGCGGAAATTCGTCAATTTCTCGGGACATTGAAGGAGTATAGAGGCTAGATCATAGTATTTGGCCTCTCGCAGTGTGTAGCTAGCAGGGTGCAACATAGCATAGTCATATCGCTAGCGATAGTGCAAAGATTTGGCGAAGAAACCAAAAGTGGAGCTAGGGCATCACCGGTGCATGTAAGTGTGTGACCTGACCGGGTGGGACGCCCCGCCGTGGAACTACCTGATTGTGCTGTTGAGTGGTGACTGTGATCAGTGGTACAGTAAATTAGTGAACTGTCACATAACGATACAGTGACTGACTCCAGAGCTTTGTGTAGACAGAGAAGAACCGACCTCATGAATCTACCAGCACTTAGTGAATCACCTAGTGGGAGACAACGACGGGGAACCATCGTCATCATACATCGCCCTTACTCATCTGGTTGGGTGAGCGGGAGGAGTCTGGTATGTACCCCCTCTCTGGTCAATTAATCAGGTGTACAGATTGAGGTAAAAGATTATCAAATTATTGTTCAGGATATCATATATATTTAAAAATCTCAGAGTGGCTCATTTAGGCAGAGGTAACGCATAAGGGATATCTTGACACATACAAGCACGCTCGCCCACGTACGTATACACGCACACAAGTGTGCACACGCTAAAACAGACACACACACACACACACGTGCGCACACACACACACACACACACACACATACACACACACACACACACACACACACACACACACACACACACACACACACACACACACAATCGTTCAGTCAGGGGAAAAGGCACTAACACCTGGGATCAGGACCTTACTATCTTCCCCCCTCTTGACCCCACCATCTGACCTGACCTGACCTAGTCGCCATCTCCGCCCCCCCCCCACCCACCCCCAGTCCCCCGCATCGCCCATAACACACACACTTCCCCTCCACACTCTCCCTCTCTCCCACTCCCTCTCTCCCACTCCCTCTCTCCCACTCCCACTATCTCTCTCCTGCTCTCTCTCTCTCTCTCTCTCTCTCTCTCTCTCTCTCTCTCTCTCTCTCTCTCTCTCTCTCTCTCTCTCTCTCTCTCTCTCTCCCTCCCTCCCTCCCCCTCTCCCTCCCTCTCTTTCCTTCCCCCTCCCTCTCTGCCCACACGCACACACACACACACACACACACACACACACACCTCCCCCCCTCTCTCCCTCACCCGCTCTCTCCCTCACCCGCTCTCTCCCTCACCTGCTCTCTCCCTCACCCACTCTCTCCCTCACCCACTCTCTCCCTCTCCATCTCTCTCCCTCCCGCCTCTCTCTCCATCTCCTCCTCCCCCCCTCCCCTTCTACTTTCTTCTCACTTCAGTTGAAGGGTCGGATCCCCCCCCACCCACCCATTTATCTCTCCCTTTATCACTCCCTTTCTCTCTCTCTCTCTTTCTCTCTCTCTTTCTCTCTCTCTTTCTCTCTCTCTTTCTCTCTCTCTTCCTCTCTCTCTCTCTCTCCCTCCCCCATCCCAACAGGGTCAAGCATGGCAGCCAGAGGTACCAGGGGAACAGGAAAGAGCCAAGGTGACGAGATGAAGGAAATGTTCGCCCAGTTTCTGGAGGACATCAAGAGTGAGATGCAAGAAATGATGCAGGAAATGAAGAACGAAATAAGCAACCTGAAAAGAGATCTGACAGCAGCAAAGGAGGAGATTAGAGCCCTCAAAGAGAATGGTATCGAGGCTGAGAATCGGAAAACCACCCAGGGAGAAGGTGGTAATAGTCTTGTGGATGAGAATGCCACAATAAAAGCAACATTTGCGGAAATACTAAAAAAAAAATAACTCTGAAGTAATGACTGCAGTGATGGAGGTGGCCATGAAAGCAGCCACCTTGCAGGAGGCGGCACGCTCCACTAGCCAACTGATGGAAAGGAACAGATCAGTGGTTGCTGTGGGTATTACAGAGCAGGAAGGATCTAATAGGACAGAGTGGAATGACAAGGACAAAGCAGCAGTGAATGAAGTACTAAAGGCACTAGACATGGAAGGGGCTGAGCATAGCATTGAGAAGGTTTTCAGGCTAGGCTGGTACAACAAAGACCGAGACCGAATGATAAAGATAGTGTTTGCAAACGAGAACACAAAGAACACTTCACACACACACACACACACACACACACAGAATAACGTCTGCGGCATATGTGAGGCTGGCTAACATCAGAACGGCGTTCAGGAACCTGTGTAAGGAATCATTCAGAATCTTGTACATCACATATGTAAGACCAATCCTGGAGTATGCGGCCCCAGCATGGAGTCCGTACCTTGTCAAGCACAAGACGAAGCTGGAAAAAGTCCAAAGGTATGCTACTAGACTAGTCCCAGAACTAAGAGGCATGAGTTATGAGGAATGGCTGCGGGAAAAGCACCTTACGACACTGGAAGACAGAAGAGTAAGGGGGGACATGATCACAACCTACAAAATCCTCAGGGGAATCGACCGGGTAAACAAGGATGAACTATTCAACACTGGTGGGACGCGAACAAGGGGACACAGGTGGAAGCTGAGTACCCAAATGAGCCACAGAGACGTTAGAAAGAACTTTTTCAGTGTCAGAGTAGTTAGTAAATGGAATGCATAAGGAAGTGATGTGGTGGAGGCTGACTCCATACACAGTTTCAAATGTAGATATGATAGAGCCCAATAGGCTCAGGAATCTGTACACCAGTTGATTGACGGTTGAGAGGCGGGACCAAAGAGCCAGAGCTCAACCCCCGCAAGCACAATTAGGTGAGTACAATTAGGTGAGTACATGAGGCGGGACCAAAGAGCCAGAGCTCAACCCCCGCAAGCACAATTAGGTGAGTACACACTCACACCTCTCCCAGCCTTCTTCACCACACACACACACAAGGGGCCTCGAAGCCTGGTGGATAGCGCGCAGGACTCGTAATTCTGTGGCGCGGGTTCGATTCCCGCACGAGGCAGAAACAAATGGGCAAAGTTTCTTTCACCCTAAGTGCCCCTGTTACCTAGCAGTAAATAGGTACCTGGGAGTTAGTCAGCTGTCACGGGCTGCTTCCTGGGGTGTGTGTGTGTGGTGTGGAAAAAAAAAAAAAAAGTAGTTAGTAAACAGTTGATTGACAGTTGAGAGGTGGGCCGAAAGAGCAAAAGCTCAACCCCCGCAAAAACACAACTAGTAAACACAACTAGTAAACACACACACACACACACCTCTCCCAGCCTTCTTCACCACACACACACACACACACTCACACCTCTCCCAGCCTTCTTCACCACACACACGCACACACACACCTCTCCCAGCCTTCTTCACCACACACACACCTCTCCCTGCCTTCTTCACCACACACACACACACCTCCCAGCCTTCTTCACCACACACACACACACACACACACACTCACACCTCTCCCAGCCTTCTTCACCACACACTCACAAACACACACACACCTCTCCCAGCCTTCTTCACCACACACACACACACCTCTCCCAGCCTTCTTCACCACACACCTCTCCCAGCCTTCTTCACCACACCCACACACACACACACACCCGAAAAAGAACTGGGAACCAAAGGGCTGGCGTACCGAAAGGGAAACTTTGAGGAAATGAATAAATTCCTATGGGATATACATTGGGACACAGAACTCAGACCCAAGTCCGTACATGTTGGAAATTTCCAACACTAAATACAACACTGTTGTATTCTCATTAATTATTACTAATTCTACTAATCATTGTAGTAATTAAAATTAACCAAACGTAGAGTTCACGTGTACAAATAATTACATCTGTACAATAAGGCTAGAATTCTTACGTCACCAGACGCCAGTAATGCGTCAGATTCCATTGTAATAAATACAATTATATCCAGTGTGTCTGAGAATTGAATTTGATTCTCTATAAAACAACGGTGTTCTGTGTGATAATTAATTACAGATAAACTGATCCCCAACTAATGCCAAATAGAGCGTTTATAGTTATAACTGTTATCTAGTAATAAATTTAACGTCACGCGTGAATGCCCTGGAGAGACTTTAATTCATCTCCATTGCTCGTTTACCATCGTAAAACGGGCAAATAATAATATTTAACTCCTCTGAATAATAAACCCGTCCTTATCCGAGCATTTCAATCACAACTGCGAGAAATGATAATATCCGTAATAAATAATTTGTGTAGCAAACGCGTGGACGCGGAGCGGGGCAGAGGAGATGCGAGTACACGAGGCGACGCGCTCAGAGAGAGACGCCATTACCCCAGCCACCAGGGTAGACGCCACCACGAGCTCCAGAAGAAAGTCGCCACTGTGAGGTGTGAAGAACCTTTGCAGACAATAACTTTGCTGGTGTCAGTGTCACTTTACACAACGAGTTGAATTGTCAAGAGATTTAATTTGACATTCGGCCAAAACCTGTTAAATTTAGTTCCGTGTATTTCAACGTGACCGGCCAGTGAAACGCGTCAGCATCTAGGCTAGGCTAGACACCACGTGTTCGTTATTACGAAGCCTGAACCTAGGACGCGAACTTCGGCAAGCCTTAACTTACACAGTGCCCATATTAGCTAAGTACCTTTATCCTTATTTGATGCATCATCTAGGTGGGGGTTATAGCTGGGTAGCTTGTCGTGACGCAGAGCGACAATAAAAAACCACAGGTTATTATTTACCTTCATTATTTAATCTAAATTTCTTGAACATAGATGTCTAGCAGCTTTATCTGTTGCTACTGAATATAATTTGATTTACAGCGTGTGTGAAGAATTCTCCGAGCTGTCATTTCCCGTGTTAATCATATCCCAATGTTCCATGACGAGTCCAGGAGAATCTGAGGATGAGTCGTAACCAACTTCTTGGAAATCATCTTCAAGCTAAGACTCTTTCCGTATTCCTTGAATTCTATTATCTGTATTCCTTTACATGCAGAACACTGTTTCTTTGGATTGACATGTGTTTATTATAATTATCATTCTCATGTTCATAATCTATGTTCTTATTGGTGATAAAGATAATGATTCTATAAATGGTCATAGGATTAGATTATTACATACTGGACTGGTGAACGAACCACACTAGTTCCTGGACATATTGAGTTCCAGTAATAACCCCCCAATGTAGGTGTTTGAGGCTTTGATTCAGTTAATTATACAGCCCATTAATTATGCAAGTGATCATATTCTCTAGTATTTTATCCATAGTTACTGGTTCATCTAGGAATTTTCTAATGATCTTATTTTCTTAGTTTCCCTCTTTACTATACAAGCGGGTGGTCCTTCGTAATAGAATTTCATTACATTAATATTTAAATCAATAGAGTCAAGCCCCAAATGTCCCACATTATGGTCCTTCGAACCGGATAAACATAAATTATAATTACAAATACTAATTAGTAATAACTAATCCTTGTGTGATGTGATCAAGACTAACCATTTTAATTACTTGTGTCTACTAACAACGTAACACATAGGTTAGCCTAAGTCACACCAATTCAGTGCTACTTATACCTTATGTATAAGGTAGCACTCGTGGGACACAGTTTATTGCCCACAACACTTAGGCCTACACTTCATACATGAAGTAAGAATCTTTAGGTCACCAGGAGCAATAGCTCATAACTTTATATTAATCACTAACACCAATTATGTGTTAACCATTTGGGCTATACAAATGTTTCAATATATGGCTGTCAGCAGACTGTCCATTATAGCCTGAATCCATGTTATAGTTACTGATTCACTCAAGTCAGTGGATCATTAACATTTAGGGATCCAGTATACTAATATAAATTACTGATCTCATACTAGTTAATCATTACTAACCCTGATAACATTTTATTCCACAATTAGGAGTACATTCAGGAGTTAGATAATATTTACGGCAGTAGAATACTTGCCAAACACAATTAATTCTCTTGTGTTCATTTAATTTCTTATACACATAATTATACAAGTGTATATAAACTATAAAATCCAAAAAACTAAAAAACACAGCACAATTATTTGCACATTATTGCACCACAATATAATCTTTGCCAACCTTTATTAGGTAGCAATTTAGGCTGTGATTGTGTTGAATTTGGCACAAGCACAGACTAAATAAAGTTGTAGTTTCTTAAGTAGAAATTCTCACGATTAGGCTTGAGCTAGTTAGTGACACATATATTATTCATTTTTGTGCTGACCCTATCAAGGGTGGGATTAACCATTTATTGTGTAATTATATTTTATTACATATTTCTATGTATGTCTTTGAGTGTTACTGTAAGTCCGCTACCCATCCGAAGCTGATTTTGAAGAGCTAAGCTGAGGAACACCTGTAGTGAGACCAAGGTACCACTCAAATCTTAGTTGCTTATTATTAGGTAGGTAGCTAACCTCTAAATGAGGTAAATTACAATCAGCCTCAATAAAATATCAGGCTGTCTTTAATTATACCTGCTCTACATCAAGGAGCAGACACCATAGCTATACAAATAGCTACATAAGCCCTATCAGGCTCAATTTACCGCAAGAATGAATCCTCTAGAAAGGAATGCAAGATTCTTGAGAACTCTTCAAATTCGCCTAGGAGAACTGCTTATCAGATGTCATCACTGTGTAGAAACTAACCCGGGTGACGTCTACAGACTAGCAACTTCCATAAGGAACGCTAACCATAATTATGATACTATAAAGACTGTAATCGAGTCCCACAGGAATTTACTCCACGTCGGTCATACTGTCTCAGACCACTTACGTCTGACAAAATCTGATCTTGATAACTATGAACATAACGTTCAAACCAGGTTAGACCGATATAAGGAGGTGCTTGCGAGACAAGATATTCCCGAGTGGATAGAACAGATCATTAATAGACCTACACCCGAGCCAACACTCAGCTCAGATGAAATATTTGAGCTACCTCAAGATGAGGAGAATCCTCTAATCAATACTGATCACTACACAGGATCCACAACTGAAGTTTAACCTTCATTTTCTAACCTCTCATCTAATACAGCTTCATGTGATGATTTGTTTACAGAGTCTGACCAATTTTCAGACAACTCTTCTCCATGTTCCCTGGATTCTATAAGTTCAATACATAAGGCTACTGAATTAACTAGCTTATCACAAGAACCCAGAGAAACAAGTGAAGCTGCAGATGAAACAAGTGAAGCTGCAATAATCAGTGAATCTGAACCAGAAAATGATAAAGCTAATGCTGCAGCAGCAGTCGAAGCTGTAATCAAAGCTGAGGCTAAGCAAGAAGCCTTAAGCAACACAAGTAATGGTCACAATTGCTCACAACAGCCTTCTAAAGTAAGTGCTAACAATGAGAAGACTATTATAAACCTTGTGCACCAATTATTAAATTTATCTTCACCAGAACAATCAGTTGACTCTTTACAAGCCTTTAGTTTTCAGCTTGAATCACTGATGAATTCTTTCAGTAAAGAGGTGGATCACCCAACTACTGAGTGGATGCCTAAAATTATCATCCAGAGAAAATTGTCTGGTGACACACTTAATAAATTATATGTATACCAGAATGGTAATACCTTGTCAATGCAGGATATATTTACAGGTTTGCGCAATATGAGCAATCATACAGCAGACCAGGCAATTAATACTAAATCTGAATGCACCAAAACTGTACCTACATCAGTTTCCTTACCTGAATCTCCTAAAGTGACACTGTCACTAGGTAACCAAGGTGCTAATAATCAATGTAACAACAATCAGTCAAACACTGATTCATCAGTGAGGCCTAAGAGCCCCACAGGTGCTCCTAAGAGACCTAATAGTCCAAAGAGCACTCCCAAGAGCCTATTAATGGTTCCCCAGAGTACACCAAGTACTCACAAGAGAATAAATAACAAGCAAATGCAAGCCACCAAACCATCACAACCTACAAGTACTGTTTTACCTAAACCGGTAACCCCTAAACGAACTGTAGGATGGGAAATGTGCTTGTTTTGCAATCAAAAACATTCTCTGTACAAATGTACCAATTATCCTAATAGAGACACAAGAGTCAGACGACTCAAACAGTTACACAAATGTACTAGGTGTCTCAAATCACATAATGTTAATAGCTGTGAAACCCCACTGAACACCTGCAATAGGTGTAGAGAGGGCAAGCATCATGCTGCACTGTGCAAATTAGTTAGGACAAATTATGTCAATCCTAGAATAGGACGTAGAGAATCTACACCAGTACAGTGCTGCAAGGTGCGAGATGTGTACAGCGTAACTTCACAAGCATCTCAAGTGGATGCTGCTTTGCCTACTGCCCAACTTCAAGTGAAGAACAGAGGAGCCAAGATCACCACACGTGGACTATTTGACCAAGGTTCCCAGAGAACTTTCATTACTCAAAAGGGCAGCAGAGGCACTTAATTTACAACCAATAGGACAGGTAAAATTAAACTTGTCAGGGTTCATGATAAATCGAGGAACCCATGAATACTCAGTAGTTCAACCGCTTGTACGACTAGGTAGTCATGCCAAGGCTGTCCAAGCCATTGTTGTAGATCAAATACCTCTAGACTTAAACATTAAGGGTCTGGGGTACACAGCCCACTTCCTGCAGGAACGTGAAATTAATTTGGCTGACAACAAGTTAACGTCTGACCGCCTTAACAATGTAGATGTACTAGTAGGAGCCGACTACTATTACCAGTTCATAACTGGACATGTTAAACGATTGGGCATGAATATGCTCCAATCTGCAGGTGGCTACTTACTTACTGGTAAAGTTCTGAATGTGAACAAGCCTAAGCCAGCCAACAATAATAAATTAGTCAGCAGTAAATCAATTCTCCAGCAGCAAGGTAAAGGGAGAAATACAGCTGAGTAATAAACTCAGATTGAATGTAGTGCAATTGGTACTCGCCGAGATGTTTCATAGCTCTCAGTGAAAACCAATGGTCCGTACTCAAACAAGTACAAGTCACAGCGACCAAGCCATTGAATTCACTGCAGACCTAGAATTATTCTCGACAAGTAGTAATTGACCACACTCAGTCTTCCTAGGTAAATTGTAATGTTGGGCTAGAGAATCTAGTACTCCCTAGGTAATTGATAATGTTAGGCTAGAGAATCTAGCACTCAATGCCACTGGCATTTCCTGAATTTAGTAATACTATGAAGTCATCAAGCAACTTCTGTAATTATAAATTCACTAGGACCACTGGTCCACTATACTTGCGCTTAAAGGTTTGCCAAGAAAACCTTCTTAATACCATGTTTTCTGCACTAAGAGTTAGTGATAAATACTTGCATCAATTTGTTTGAGTTGTTTTTCTTTCGTTTCTGCTTAATTAGTGTAGGAGCGCAGCACGAACAAACTTGCAAACTTACCAATACGTAAGTGAATTTACAGAGAACTAATAACCCGTGAAACGTTTAGGTTGGGAAAATGTTACAAATTATCTTGAATAGGATTAATCGTAGCAGTAATTTAATTTCCAGCAATCTTAGGTTTCTCTTTGTTTAATGCATTATCGTTAAACATCAGCATTGTTAATTAACATGCTTCATGAGCTTAATATAGCTCACCTTAGAATTAACGTAACAATTGAGTGCTTATTGTTCCCCATGCACATACGAGCTTAATATTGCTCGCCATGACAATTGAACGCTTTAATGTTCCCCATGCCACGAGCACTGCTCGCCATGATAATTGAATGATGCAATACTCTACCTCGTTAATTCGAGCTCACTGTAGCTCACCCTGTTAACATTGTTGACGAGTTCAATATGACTCACCCTGTTAACGAACTCACTGCAGCTCACCCTGTCAACACTGTTGACGAGTTCAATATAACTCACCCTGTTAACACTGTTAACGAGCTCACTGTAGCTCACCCTGTCAACACTGTTGACGAGTTCAATATAACTCACCCTGTTAACACTGTTAACGAGCTCACTGCAGCTCACCCTGTCAACACTGTTGACGAGTTTACTATAACTCACCTTGTTAACATGCTTACCGAGCTCAATATAGCTCCCAATGTTAATTCGAGTACGTTTTTGCTCACAGTTAGCTTAGTCCCTTACTTAGGTAAGTTAGAAATTCAAACCATTTATTTAGGTAGGTTTAGGGACTTTAGTTAGTGTCAACTGAGTACTAGCCTAATCTGTACTCACCATTATTTGCAGTTGACTATACTTATAGAGACTGATTTAATAAACTCAATTTCATGTAAAGGTTGATTTCGTATTAACAAGTTTACAGTGTCAAGCCTATGAGCTGCCATTCAATTAGCTCATAAGTCAGAATGACTAGGCTGCTAATCTCACTGTCGACTCAGAATTTTCCTTGATTTTAATGAATAAACTTTTCAGTTCTCTACTTTTCCATTATTTTAGCTAGTTAGCAAATTAGTTGTACCATCAGTCAGAATGACTACTGCACGGCAGTGCACATTAAATTCAATTTCCTCATTTGAATTTGGGGTGATCATGATGCTGCGGGATGTTATTGTCTAGTAACTCAATAGTTACAAGTCACAGCGACCCTAGACAGTGACCTTACTGTAGTGTCATAGTCTCCTTGATCTTAAATGACCCAATAATACTTTACTGTATAATTATACCATAGTGTTATCAGTTCTTAGGAACTTATTCTGAGTTTGCCTACGATTCAGCAGCTACATAATACACCATTACATGTCACTGCGACCCTAGTTGTTGAATTTATTGTGAGCTTTAAAGGGTTCCTGATTACCGATAACTTAATCATTTAATGTTTCAATATTTAATACATGTTTCCACTAGAGCTGCTGTTCAACAACGCAAAAGGAAACTACAAGCCTATTATAGTTCTTAACTAAGAGCAAATAACTTTACATCCAATTTAAGCAACCATGATGATACTGTGGTGTGGTGTCAAGTAACAAACCATTACAAGTCACTATGACCCAAGACATTCTCACAGTAGATTCTCAGTTATTTGAATTGTTTGATTTAAATTCTTAATTGTTGTATAGGCTATAAGTAATTCATAATAACATGTTCCATTTAACCTGACAAATACGGGACATTCGTTATGTGTGTACTAACATACTAACATACTAATATACTAATATTAATACCAACTTCGGGATGGGTGTGTCAGTACTCCACATTATACTGCGACCCTAGAATCCTCCCCCCGGAGTTATGTTGGAAATTTCCAACACTAAATACAACACTGTTGTATTCTCATTAATTATTACTAATTCTACTAATCATTGTAGTAATTAAAATTAACCAAACATAGAGTTCACATGTACTAATAATTACATCTGTGCAATAAGGCTAGAATTCTTACGTCACCAGACGCCAGTATTGCGTCAGATTCCATTGTAATAAATACAATTATATCCAGTGTGTCTGAGAATTGAATTTGATTCTCTACAAAACAACGGTGTTCTGTGTGATAATTAATTACAGATAAACTGATCCCCAACTAATGCCAAATAGAGCGTTTATAGTTATAACTGTTATCTAGTAATAAATTTAACGTCACGCGTGAATGCCCTGGAGAGACTTTAATTCATTTCCATTGCTCGTTTACCATCGTAAAACGGGCAAATAATAATTTTTAACTCCTCTGAATAATGAACCCGTCCTTATCCGAGCATTTCAATCACAACTGCGAGAAATGATAATATCCGTAATAAATAATTTGTGTAGCAAACGCGGGACGCGGAGCGGGGCAGAGGAGACGCGAGTACACGAGGCGACGCGCTCAGAGAGAGACGCCATTACCCCAGCCACCAGGGTAGACGCCACCAAGAGCTCCAGAAGAAAGTCGCCACTGTGAGGTGTGAAGAACCTTTGCAGACAATAACTTTGCTGGTGTCAGTGTCACTTTACACAACGAGTTGAATTGTCAAGAGATTTAATTTGACATTCGGCCAAAACCTGTTAAATTTAGTTCCGTGTATTTCAACGTGACCGGCCAGTGAAACGCGTCAGCATCTAGGCTAGGCTAGACACCACGTGTTCGTTATTACGAAGCCTGAACCTAGGACGCGAACTTCGGCAAGCCTTAACTTACACAGTGCCCATATTAGCTAAGTACCTTTATCCTTATTTGATGCATCATCTAGGTGGGGGTTATAGCTGGGTAGCTTGTCGTGACGCAGAGCGACAATAAAAAACCACAGGTTATTATTTACCTTCATTATTTAATCTAAATTTCTTGAACATAGATGTCTAGCAGCTTTATCTGTTGCTACTGAATATAATTTGATTTACAGCGTGTGTGAAGAATTCTCCGAGCTGTCATTTCCCGTGTTAATCATATCCCAATGTTCCATGACGAGTCCAGGAGAATCTGAGGATGAGTCGTAACCAACTTCTTGGAAATCGTCTTCAAGCTAAGACTCTTTCCGTATTCCTTGAATTCTATTATCTGTATTCCTTTACATGCAGAACACTGTTTCTTTGGATTGACATGTGTTTATTATAATTATCATTCTCATGTTCATAATCTATGTTCTTATTGGTGATAAAGATAATGATTCTATAAATGGTCATAGGATTAGATTATTACATACTGGACTGGTGAACGAACCACACTAGTTCCTGGTCATATTGAGTTCCAGTAATAACCCCCAAATGTAGGTGTTTGAGGCTTTGATTCAGTTAATTATACAGCCCATTAATTATATAAGTGATCATATTCTCTAGTATTTTATCCATAGTTACTGGTTCATCTAGGAATTTTCTAATGATCTTATTTTCTTAGTTTCCCTCTTTACTATAAAAGCGGGTGGTCCTTCGTAATAGAATTTCATTACATTAATATTTAAATAAATAGAGTCAAGCCCCAAATGTCCCACAGTACAAGACATGATGGACTATGTCACCCAAAAATGTCAGAAGGCTGTAAGCAGGTTTGTCCCAGCCCGACAGGAAAAAACAGAGAAGCAAAGGAAGAATCCATGGTTTAATAAGGAATGTATGAAAGCAAAGGAGCTGAACAAAAGGGCATGGAGCATTGGGCATTCCGTAATAATAGAACACCAGAAAGTAGAGAGAGATACCAAAGAACCAGGAACGAGTATGTTAGTGTGAGAAGAGCAGCTGAGAAAAGGTATGAAAATGATATAGCTAATAAAGCCAAGACCGAACCAAAGCTACTACACAGTCACATCAGGAGGAAGACAACAGTGAAGGAACAGGTGATGAAACTTAGGGTGAGCGAGGACAGGTACACAGAGAATGACAAAGAGGTGTGTGAAGAACTCAACAAAAGGTTCCAGGAGGTCTTTACAATAGAAGAGGGAGATGAAGAGGTGGCAGCAAACCAGGTGACCTTGGATAGGTTCGAAATTACAAGAGATGAGGTCAAGAAGCTCCTATTGGAGCTGTATGTGAGAAAAGCTGTTGGGCCGGATGGAATCTCGCCATGGGTATTGAAAGAGTTTGCAGGAGTACTTTGCCTACCACTCTCCATAGTGTATAGTAGGTCACTGGAAACGGGGGACCTACCAGAAATATGGAAGACTGCTAATATAGTACCAATATACAAAAAGGGTGACAGACAAGAGGCACTAAACTACAGGCCAGTGTCCTTAACTTGTATACAATGCAAGGTGATGGAGAAGATTGTGAGAAAAAAACTAGTAACACATCTGGAGAGAAGAGACTTCGTGACAACCCATCAACATGGGTTCAGGGAGGGTAAATCTTGCCTTACAGGATTGATAGAATTCTACGATCAGGTGACAAAGATTAAACAAGAAAGAGAAGGGTGGGCGGACTGCATTTTTTTGGACTGTCGGAAAGCCTTTGACACAGTACCCCATAAAAGGTTGATGCATAAGCTAGAGAAACAGGCAGGAGTAACTGGTAGGGTACTCCAGTGGATAAGGGAGTACCTAAACAATAGGAAGCAGAGAGTTACAGTGAGGGGTGAGACCTCAGACTGGCGTGAAGTCACCAGTGGAGTCCCACAGGGCTCTTTACTTGGATCTATCTTGTTTCTGATATACGTAAATGATCTCCCAGAGGGTATAGACTCATTCCTCTCAATGTTTGCTGACGACGCCAAAATTATGAGAAGGATTAAGACAGAGGAGGACAGCTTGAGGCTTCAAGAAGACCTGGACAAGCTGCAGGAATGGTCGAACAAATGGCTGTTTTAATTAATTAATGCAAATGTAATGTAATGAAGATAGGGGTAGGAAGCAGGAGACCAGATACAAGGTATCACTTGGGAGATGAAATACTTCAAGAGTCCGAGAGAGAGAAAGACCTGGGGGTTGATATCACGCCAGACCTGTCCCCTGAAGCTCATATCAAGAGGATAACAGCAGCAGCATATGCCAGGTTGGCTAACATAAGAACGGCCTTTAGAAACTTGTGTAAGGAATCTTTCAGAACGTTATATACCACATATGTCAGACCAATCCTGGAGTATGCGGCACCAGCATGGAGTCCATATCTAGTCAAGCATAAGACTAAAATGGAAAAGGTTCAAAGGTTTGCCACCAGACTAGTACCCGAGCTGAGAGGTACGAGCTACGAGGAGAGACTACGGGAATTAAACCTCACTTCGTTGGAAGACAGAAGACTTAGGGTGGACATGATCACCACATTCAAGATCCTCAAGGGAATCGACAGGGTAGATAAAGACAGGCTGTTTAACACAAGGGGCACACGCACTAGGAGACACAGGTGGAAACTGAGTGCCCAAATGAGCCACAGAGATATTAGAAAGAACTTTTTTAGTGTCAGAGTGGTTGACAAATGGAATGCATTAGGAAGTGATGTGGTGGAGGCTGACTCCATACACAGTTTCAAGTGTAGATATGATAGAGCCCAATAGGCTCAGGAACCTGTACACCTGTTGATTGACAGTTAAGAGGCGGGACCAAAGAGCCAGAGCTCAACCCCCGCAAGCACAACTAGGTGAGTACACACACACACACAAGATTTTCCATGAAGAATCTCATGGTTTGGTACACCAATGCTGATGGGGTATCTAATAAAGCAGAAGAGATAAAAGAAAGAGTGAGTGAAGCAGATCCTGACATAGTTGCAATTGTGGAAACTAAAATTAATGGCATGATCTCAGATGCAATTTTTCCTGAAGTGTACCAGGTGATGCAAAAAGAGAGGGCACAGAGACAAGGAGGGGGAGTGGCACTCCTAATAAAGCGGAAATGGAAGTTTGAAGACCTGGGAAATCGGGTTGCCAATGAGTGCACAAGCTTCATACATGGAACGCTGACAGTAGATGGGAGGAAGATTGTGATCTTGGTAATCTACAATCCCCCACCAAACAGTAGAAGACCCAGGCAGGAGTATGATGACAACAACAAGGCATGTATAGATGAACTGCAGAAGGCAGCAACACTAGCCCACAGAATGAGAGCAAAGCTGCTGATCATGGGGGACCTAAATCATGGAGAGATAAATTGGAAATCAAGGAATCCCCATGGAGGGAACAAAACGTGGGGAGCAAAATTAGTAGATGTTATAGACAGGAATTTCCTAACACAACATGTGAAGGAAGATACAAGGGAAAGAGGAGGAGATGCACCGAGCCTATTAGACCTGATTTTCACCCAGAACGTAGAAGATATCGAGAATTTAGAGCATGAAATACCTCTAGGGGCCAGTTACCATTGTGTCCTAGTCTTTGACTACATGGTGGAATTCAAACTTATGACCATGGGACAAGAGATCTGGGAAAGGAGAGTTGACTACAGGAAAGGGGACTATAAGAGGATAAGGGACTATCTGGGTGAAGTGCAGTTGGAGGAAGAAATTAGAGGAAAAACAGTCCAAGATATGATGGACCTAGTCATACAGAAATGCCATGAGGCCGAAGAGAGATTTATACCAACAGTAAAGGGAAAAAATAAGAAGGAATATAATAACCCATGGTTTAATAGACAGTGTCAGGAAGCAAAAATGGCCAGCAGGCGGGAGTGGTGGAAGTATAGAAGACAAAGGACAGAGGACAACAGGATCAGATACAACAGAGCTAGGAACGATTACATTAACATGAGACGAACATCGGAAAGGGACTATGAGAACGATATTGCAATTAAAGCAAAAAAAACACCTAATTTACTATACAGTCATATAAGAAGAAAAATGTCCGTGAACGACCAAGTGAAAAGAAAAGACTAAGGAAGACAGAGGGGGCATATACTGAAAGTGACAAGGAAATCTGCGAGTCACTGAATGCCATTTTCCAAGGAGTGTTCACTACCGAGTCTGAGCAGCTCCCATTGTTGGAAGGGGTTACCCTAGATGAAAGACTATCAGATATAGAGGTGACAGCAGAGGAGGTAATGGAACAGTTGAAAACTCTAGATGCAACTAAAGCAGTTGGACCAGACAAAGTATCACCGTGGATACTAAAAGAAGCAGCGCAGGCCCTCAGCGTGCCTCTGGCAATGATCTTTAATGAGTCACTTATGTTGGGAGAATTGCCCAGTTGCTGGATGAAGGCAAATATCGTGCCGATGTTCAAGAAAGGCCATAAGGAGGAGGCACTTAACTATAGACCTGTATCACTGACAAGCATCCCCTGTAAAATTCTGGAAAGAATAATTAGGCTACGACTGGTTGCACACCTGGAGAACATTAGGTTTGTGAACAAACATCAACATGGGTTCTGGACAGGGAAATCGTGCCTAACAAACCTTCTGGAATTCTATGATAAAATAATGAGGATAAGACAGGACAGAGATGGTTGGGCAGACTGCATATTTCTGGACTGCCAAAAAGCCTTTGATACAGTACCGCACATGAGACTGCTGTTCAAGCTCGAGAGGCAGGCGGGGGTGGGGGGAAAGGTCCTAGCATGGATAAGGAACTACCTAACAGGAAGGAGCCAAAGAGTTACGGTAAGGGGTGAGAAGCCGGACTGGCGAACAGTAACAAGTGGAGTACCACAAGGATCGGAGTTGGGACCAATTCTATTTCTTGTATATGTTAACGACATGTTTACAGGCGTAGAGTCCTACATGTCGATGTTTGCGGATGACGCAAAGTTGATGAGAAGGGTTGTGACAGATGAGGATTGCAGGAACCTCCAAGAGGACCTGGACAGGTTGCAGAGATGGTCAGAGAAATGACTACTGGAATTCAACACGTGCAAATGTAAAGTTATGGAAATGGGGCTAGGAGATAGGAGACCAAAGGGACAGTACACAATGAAGGGGAACAGCCTTCCTGTGACGACGCGCGAAAGAGACCTGGGTGTGGACGTAACACCTAATCTATCTCCTGAAGCACATATAAATAGGATAACGACAGCAGCGTACTCTACACTGGCAAAAGATAGAAGATCATTCAGAAACCTAAGTAAGGAGGCATTTAGGGCGCTTTACACTGCCTACGTGAGGCCAGTCTTAGAGTATGCCGCCTCATCATGGAGTCCCCATGTGAAAAAGCATATAATTAAACTGGAAAAGGTTCAGAGGTTTGCAACGAGACTCGTCCCAGAGCTACGAGGGATGGGGTATGAGGAGCGCCTGAGGGAACTGTGCCTTACGACTCTAGAAAGAAGAAGGGAGAGGGGGGACATGATAGGAACGTATAAAATACTCAGAGGAATTGACAGAGTGGACATAGACGAAATGTTCACACGGAATAGTAACAGAACGAGGGGACATGGATGGAAGCTTGAAACTCAGATAAGTCACAGAGATGTTAGGAAGTTTTCTTTTAGCGTGAGAGTAGTGGGAAAATGGAATGCACTTCAGGAACAGGTTGTGGAAGCAAATACTATTCATAATTATAAAACCAGGTATGATAGGGAAAAGGGACAGGAGTCATTGCTGTAAACAACCGATACTCGAAAGGAGGGATCCAAGAGTCAATGCTCGATCTTGCAGACACAACTAGGTGAGTACAACTAGGTGAGTACACACACACAACCTCATACCTCTCCCAGCCTTCTTCACCGACACACACACACACACACACACGCACACACACACACACACACACACACACACACACACACACACACACACACACACACACACACACACACACACACATGCACACACACAGCCTTTGACCCAGTACCGCATAAGAGGCTGGTACATAAGCTGGAGAGACAGGCAGGTGTAGCAGTTAAGGTGATCCAGTGGATAAGGGAGTATCTAAGCAATAGGAAGCAGAGAGTTACGGTGAGGGGTGAGACCTCCGATTGGCGTGAAGTCACCAGTGGAGTCCCACAGGGCTCTGTACTCGGTCCTATCTTGTTTCTGATATATGTAAATGATCTCCCGGAGGGTATCGATTTATTTCTCTCAATGTTTGCGGACGATGCCAAAATTATGAGAAGGATTAAAACAGAAGAGGACTATTTGAGGCTTCAAGAAGACCTAGACAAGTTGAAGGAATGGTCGAACAAATGTTTGATAGAGTTTAACCCAACCAAATGTAATGTAATGAAGATAGGTGTAGGGAGCAGGAGGCCAGATACAAGTTATCATCTGGGAGAGGAAATTCTTCAGGAGTCAGAGAAGGAAAAAGACTTGGGGGTTGATATCATGCCAGACCTGTCTCCTGCAGCACATATCAAGCGGATAACATCAGCGGCATATGCCAGGCTGGCCAACATACGAACGGCATTCAGAAACTTGTGTAAAGAATCATTCAGAACTTTGTATACCACATATGTCAGGCCAATCCTGGAGTATGCAGCCCCAGCATGGAGTCCATATCTAGTCAAGCATAAGACTAAACTGGAAAAGGTTCAAAGGTTTGCCACCAGACTAGTACCCGAGCTGAGAGGTATGAGCTACGAGGAGAGAATACGGGAATTAAACCTCACTTCGCTGGAAGACAGAAGAGTTAGGGGGGACATGATCACCACATTCAAGATTCTGAAGGGAATTGATAGGGTAGATAAAGACACTCTATTTAACACAAGGGGAACACGCACAAGGGGACACAGGTGGTAACTGAGTGCCCAAATGAGCCACAGAGATATTAGAAAAAACTTTTTTAGTGTCAGAGTGGTTGACAAATGGAATGCATTAGGAAGTGATGTGGTGGAGGCTGACTCCATACAGAGTTTCAGGTGTAGATATGATAGAGCCCAATAGGCTCAGGAATCTGCACACCTGTTGATTGACGGTTGAGAGGCGGGTCCAAAGAGCCAGTGCTCAACCCCCGCAAGCACAACTAGGTGAGTACAACTAGGCGAGTACACACACACACACACACACACACACACACACACACACACACACACACACACACACACACAATCATAACGAATGCCGTGTTTCCCCAGGAGTACACAGTAATAAGGAAAGAGAGGGAAGGTAGGGGAGGAGGCGGAATGGCCCTACTCATGAGAAAGGAATGGAATTTTAAGGAGATAGCTATCCCGGGCTTTGAGGGTTTCAGAGACTACATAGCAGGCACCATGACAATGGGAGGACCAAGGATAGCAGTAGCAGTAATATACAACCCTCCACCAAATGACAGAAGACCCAGTCAAGAGTATGACAACAGCAACATGGCAGTTAACACTATAATTGAGAGGGCAGCCTCTGCTGCCTGTAAAAATAGATCCCACCTGCTCATCATGGGGGACTTCAATCACGGAAGGATTGAATGGGAGAACAAGGAACCGCATGGAGGCGAGGATACGTGGAGAGCCAAACTACTGGAGGTGGTGACTAGAAACTTCTTAACCCAGCATGTCAGAGAACCCACAAGGATGGGAGGAATGACGAACCAGCGAGACTCGACCTGGTCTTCACCCTGAACGACTCCGACATAAGAGAAATCGGTTTTGAGGGCCCCAGTAGGAATGAGCGACCACAGTGTATTGGTGTTTGAGTACCTGATTGAAGAAGGGTTATTGAACTCGAGGAGGGATACCGAAACCAAAAGGTTAGCATACCGAAAGGGAAACTATGAGGAGATAAGAAAATTCCTAACAGATGTAGCATGGGAAACAGAGCTCAGGAAAAGACGGCCCAAGATATGATGGACTACATCACGCAAAAATGCAAGGACGCAGCAAACAAGTTTGTCCCAGCCCAAAAGGAAAACAGTGAAATGAAGATGAGAAACCCATGGTTTAATCAGAGATGTAGGCTAGCTAAGCAGCAAAGTAAAAGGGCATCGAGAAACTATAGGAATAACAGGACACTGGAGAGCAGAGAGAGATACCAGAATGCCAGGAATGAATATGTCAGGATGAGAAGAGAGGCAGAGAGACAATACGAAAATGACATCGCAAGCAAGGCAAAGACTCAGCCTAAATTGCTGCATAGCCACGTTAGGAGAAAAACAACAGTAAAGGAACAGATTATGAAATTAAGGATAGGGGCAGAAGGATTCACTACAAACGACAAGGAAGTGTGTGAGGAACTGAATAAGAAGTTCCAAGAGGTCTTCACCTTAGAGCAAGGAGAAATCCCAAAGATAAAAGAGGGAATAGCTAACCAGGAACCACTGGAAGAGTTTGAGATTACCAGCGGGGAAGTAAGGAAGTGTTTACTAGAGTTGGATATGACAAAGGCTATAGGCCCAGATAGAATCTCCCCTTGGATACTAAAGGAAGGAGTAGAAGAACTGTGCCTACCACTCTCCATAGTGTATAACAAATCACTGGCAACAGGGGGACTGCCAGAAATTGGAAAGCAGCTAACGTAGTCCCGATGTACAAGAAAGGAGATAGACAGGAGGCACTGAATTACAGGCCAGTGTCCCTAACCTGCATACCATGCAAGCTCATGGAGAAGATTGTGCGAAGAAAGCTAGTGGAGCATCTGGAGCGAAAGAACTTTGTAACACAGCATCAACATGGATTCAGGTCCTGCCTCACAGGGTTACTTGAATTCTACGACCAGGCAACAAAAATAAGACAAGAAAGAGAAGGGTGGGCAGACTGCATATTTTTGGATTGTCAGAAAGCCTTTGATACAGTGCCACACAAGAGGCTAGTGAAAAAGCTGGAGATGCAGGCTGGAGTGAAGGGAAGGTACTCCGTTGGATACAGGAGTACCTAAGCAACAGGAGACAACGAGTCAGTGTAAGGGGTGAGGTCTCAGATTGGCGAGACGTACGAGCGGAGTCCCGCAGGGGTCAGTCCTTGGACCTATACTGTTTCTGATATATGTAAATGATCTCCCAGAGGGTAAAGAATCGTTTCTCTCAATGTTTGCCGATGATGCAAAAATTATGAGGAGGATTGAAACTGAGGACGATAGTAACCTAGACAGAATACAAATGACCTAGACAGACTGAGTGAATGGTCCAACAAATGGCTGTTGAAGTTCAACCCGAGTAAATGCAAAGTAATGAAAACTTAGGCAGTGGAAATAGGAGGCCAGACACAGGATACAGAATAATAGGTGAAGCACTTAATGAAACGAACAGAGAAAAAGATCTAGGAGTTGGTATCACACCAAACCTGTCTCCTGAAGCCCACATAAAAAGAATAACGTCTGCAGCATATGCGAGGCTGGCTAACATCAGAACAGCGTTCAGGAACCTGTGTAAGGAATCATTCAGAATCTTGAACACCACATATGTTAGACCAATCCTGGAGTATGCGGCCCCAGCATGGAGCCCGTACCTTGTCAAGCACAAGACGAAGATGGAAAAAGTCCAAAGGTATGCCACTAGACTAGTCCCAGAAATAAGAGGCATGAGTTACGAGGAAGGCTGCGGGAAATGCACCTTACGACACTGGAAGACAGAAGAGTAAGGGGAGACTTGATCACAACCTACAAAATCCTCAGAGGAATCGACCGGGTAAACAAGGATGAACTATTCAACACTGGTGGGACGCGAACAAGGGGACACAGGTGGAAACTGAGTACCCACATGAGCCACAGAGACATTAGAAGGAACTTTTTCAGTGTCAGAGTATGTTAACGGATGGAATGCATTAAGCAGTGATGTGGTGGAGGCTGACTCCATACACAGTTTTAAATGCAGATATGATAGAGCCCAGTAGCCTCAGGAATCTGTACACAGTTGATTGACGGTTGAGAGGCGGGACCAAAGAGCCAGAGCTCAACCCCCCAAACACAACTAGGTGAGTACACACACACACACACACACACACACACACACACACACACACACACACACACACACACACACGCACACGCACACGCACACACACACATACACCCTCCCTATGCAGGCGATGAGTCACAATAACGTGGCTGAAATATGTTGACCAGACCACACACTAGAAGTTGAAGGGACGACGACGTTTCGGTCTGTCCTGGACCATTCTCAAGTCGATTGTGATGAGGAGGTTGAGACAGGCAATAAATAGGCAAGAGAGAGCTGAGGAGGAAAGTAAGGTGTAGAGGATAGTAGTAATAATGAGAAATGCAGAGGGCCTATTGGCCCATACGAGGCAGCTCCTATTATAACCACCGAAGGAGATATTAATAGGAATAAGAAGAGGATAGCAAGGAAGCGTAGGAGAAGACAACGAACACAAAAAGGGGAGAAGAGTGAAAGAAAAGGAAAGAGAAAGAAAAATAAATGGAAACGTCGTCGTCCCTTCAACTTCTAGTGTGTGGTCAGGTCAACCCTCCCTATCCCTCCTCCCCCCTCACCCCGTATCCTCCATGTCCCGCCTATCTCCTTAACCCGCACCCTACCTGTCCCCCCTTCCCTGAAACCCCCACCCCTCACCCCAAACTCCTCTGAGACCCTGCAAACCACCTCACAGATCTTCTCACCCACTGAAAAGCTTCCCACACCAGCAGAATGCTCGCCAAGAAAGGGATAAGATAATGAACTGAAGAAGGTGAGCTTCAAGGCAATGTACACTAACATAGATGGGATTACAGATAAAACAAGTGAACTCTGAGAATGGGCACTAGAAGAAAACCCAGACATAATAGCACTCACAGAAACAAAGCTAACGAAAACCAAAACAAACGCAGTGTTTCCACAGGGCTACTATGTAGTGAGGAAAGAGAGAGAAGGGAGAGGAGGAGGTGGTGCAGCTTTGCTACTAAGAGAAGGTTGGAGTTTCGAAGAGATGGTAATTCAGAACTGTGAAGGTTTCAGTGACTACATATCTGGCACCATAGCAACTGGAGGACAGAAAATTATGGTAGTAGTCATATATAACCCCCCACCGAATGACAGAAGACCCAAACAGGAATATAATAGAAACAACTTGGCCACCATCAATATAATAGAGAGAGCAGCTTCTGTGGCTAGCAGGAACAGATCCAGGTTACTAATCATGGGAGACTTCAACCATGGGAAGATAGATTGGGGGAACAGAGGTCCACATGGAGGCCCAGACACAGAGAGCCAAGCTGCTGGATGTGGCAACAAGAACCTTTCTAAGTAAACACGTCAAGGGACCGACAAGAATGAGAGGAGGGGATGAACCAGCCTTGCTTGATTTGATATTTACCCTAAATTAGTTGGATATAAGGGAAGTTAAGTTGGAAGCCCCCTTGGGAATGAGTGATCATAGTGTATTGAGCTTTGGGTACCTGGTTGAGCTAGGAATTAGCACCCCCAAAAAAAAACTGGGAAACAGAGGGCTGGCGTACCGAAAGGGGAACTATGAGGAGATGAATAAATTCCTATGGGATAAACATTGGGACACAGAACTCGGAACCAAGTCTGTACAAGACATGATCGACTATGCCACCCAAAAATGTCAGGAGGCTGTCAGCAGGTTTGTCCCAGCCCGACAGGAAAAAACAGAGAAGCAAAGGAAGAATCCGTGGTTTAATAGTGAATGTATGAAAGCAAAGGAGCTGAACAAAAGGGCATGGAGGAACTTCCGGAATAACAGAACACCAGAAAGCAGAGAGATATACCAGAGAACCAGGAATGAGTATGTCAGGGTGAGAAGAGAAGCAGAGAAAAGTTATGAAAATGATATAGCAAACAAAGCCAAGACCGAACCAAAGCTACTCCAAAGTCACATCAGAAGGAAAACAACAGTGAAAGAACAGGTAGTGAAACTTAGAACAGGCGAGGACAGGTATACAGAGAATGACAAAGAAGTGTGTGATGAACTCAACAAGAGGTTCCAAGAGGTCTTCACAACAGAACAAGGTGAGGTCATTTTGCTAGGAGAAAGTGACGTAAACCAGGCGGCCTTGGAAGAGTTTGAAATTATGAGAGAGGAGGTCAAGAGACACCTGCTGGATCTGGATGTTAGAAAGGCTGTTGGTCCAGACGGGATATGCCATTGGTACTGAAAGAGTGTGCAGAGGTACTTTGCTTGCCACTCTCCATAGTGTATAGTATGTCACTGGAGACGGGAGACCTACCAGAAATATGGAAGACGGCAAATGTGGTCCCAATATAAAAAAAGGGCGACAGGCAAGAGGCACTGAACTACAGGCCAGTATCCTTGACTTGTATACCATGCAAGGTGATGGAGAAGATCGTGAGAAAAAACCTGGTAGCACATCTGGAGAGAAGGGTCTTCGTGACAAATCGACAACATGGGTTCAGGGAGGGTAAATCTTGCCTGACTGGCTTAATAGAATTCTATGACCAGGTGACACAAACAAAGCAAGCAAGAGAGGGCAGGGCGGACTGCATTTTCTTGGATTGTCGGAAAGCCTTTGACACAGTACCGCATAAGAGGCTGGTACATAAGCTGGAGAGACAGGCAGGTGTAGCTGGTAAGGTGCTCCAGTGGAAAAAGGAGTACCTTAGCAATAGGAAGCAGAGAGTTACGGTGAGGGGTGAGACCTCTGATTGGCGTGAAGTCACCAGTGGAGTCCCACAGGGCTCTGTACTCGGTCCTATCTTGTTTCTGATATATGTAAATGATCTCCCGGAGGGTATCGATTCATTTCTCTCAATGTTTGTGGACGATGCTAAAATTATGAGAAGGATTAAGACAGAAGAGGATTGTTTGAGGCTCCAAGAAGACCTAGACAAACTGTAGGAATGGTCGAACAAGTGGTTGTTAGAGTTCAACCCAACCAAATGTAATGTAATGAAGATAGGTGTAGGGAGCAGGAGGCCAAATACAAGGTATCATCTGGGAGAGGAAATCCTTCAGGAGTCAGAGAAAGAAAAAGACTTGGGAGTTGATATCACGCCAGACCTGTCTCCTGCAGCACATATCAAGAGGATAACATCAGCGGCATATGCCAGGCTGGCCAACATACGAACGGCATTCAGAAATTTGTGTAAAGAATCATTCAGAACTTTGTATACCACATATGTCAGGCCAATTCTGGAGTATGCATCCCAGCATGGTGTCCATATCTAGTCAAGGATAAGACTAAACTGGAAAAGTTCAAAGATTTGCCACCAGACAAGTACCTGAGCTGAGAGGTATGAGCTACGAGGAGAGACTGCGGGAATTGAACCTCACTTCGCTGGAAGACAGAAGAGTTAAGGGGGACATGATCACTACATTCAAGATTCTCAAGGGAATTGATATGGTAGATAAAGACAGGCTATTTAACACATGGGGCTCACGCACAAGGGGACACAGGTGGAAACTGAACGCCCAAATGAGCCACAGAGATATTAGAAAGAACTTTTTAGTGTCAGAGTGGTTGACAAATGGAATGCATTAGGAAGTGATGTGGTGGAGGCTGACTCCATACACAGTTTCAAGTGTAGATATGATAGAGCCCAATAGGCTCAGGAGTCTGTACACCTGTTGATTGACGGTTGAGAGGCGGGACCAAAGAGCCAGAGCTCAACCCCCGCAAACACAACTAGGTGAGTACATATACACACACACACACATGCACACACAGCGTTCAGGAACCTGTGTAAGGAATCATTCAGAATCTTGTACACCACATATGCAAGACCAATCTTGGAGTATGCGGCCCCAGCATGGAGCCCGTACCTTGTCAAGCACAAGACGAAGCTGGAAAAAGTCCAAAGGTATGCCACTAGACTAGACCCAGAACTAAGAGGCATGCGTTACGAGGAAAGACTGCGGGAAATGCACCTTACGACACTGGAAGACAGAAGAGTAAGGGGAGACTTGATCACAACCTACAAAATCCTCAGTGGAATCGACCGGGTAAATAAGGATAAACTATTCAACACTGGTGGGACGTGAACAAGGGGACACAGGTGGGAACTGAGTACCCACATGAGCCACAGAGACGTTAGAAGGAACTTTTTCAGTGTCAGAGTAGTTAACGGATGGAATACATTAGGCAGTGATGTGGTGGAGGCTGACTCCATACACAGTTTTAAATGTAGATATGATAGAGCCCAGTAGGCTCAGGAATCTGTACACCAGTTGATTGACAGTATAGAGGCGGGACCAAAGAGCCAAAGCTCAACCCCCGGAAGCACAAATAGGCGAGTACATGCACACACACACACACACACACACACACACACACAGGCTGGTACATAAGCTGGAGAGACAGGCAGGTGTAGCTGGTAAGGTGCTCCAGTGGATAAGGGAGTATCTAAGCAATAGGAAGCAGAGAGTTACGGTGAGGGGTGAGACCTCCGATTGGCGTGAAGTCACCAGTGGAGTCCCACAGGGCTCTGTACTCGGTCCTATCTTGTTTCTGATATATGTAAATGATCTCCCGGAGGGTATCGATTCATTTCTCTCAATGTTTGCAGACGATGCTAAAATTATGAGAAGGATTAAAACAGAAGAGGACTGTTTGAGGCTTCTAGAAGACCTAGACAAGCTGAAAGAATGGTCGAACAAATGGTTGTTAGAGTTTAACCCAACCAAATGTAATGTAATGAAGATACGTGTTGGGAGCAGGAGGCCAAATACAAGGTATCATCTGGGAGAGGAAATTCTTTAGGAGTCAGAGAAGGAAAAAGACTTGGGGGTTGATATCACGCCAGACCTGTCTCCTGCAGCACATATCAAGCGGATAACATCAGCGGCATATGCCAGGCTGGCCAACATACGAACGGCATTCAGAAACTTGTGTAAAGAATCATTCAGAACTTTGTATACCACATATGTCAGGCCAATCCTGGAGTATGCAGCCCCAGCATGGAGTCCATATCTAGTCAAGGATAAGACTAACCTGGAAAAGGTTCAAAGGTTTGCCACCAGACTAGTACCCGAGCTGAGAAGTATGAGCTACGAGGAGAGACTACGGGAATTAAACCTCACTTCGCTGGAAGACAGAAAAGTTAGGGGGGACATGATCACTACATTCAAGATTCTGAAGGGAATTGATAGGGTAGATAAAGACAGTCTATTTAACTCAAGGGGAACACGCACAAGGGGACACAGGTGGAAACTGAGTGCCCAAATGAGCCACAGAGATATTAGAAAGAAATTTTTTAGTGTCAGAGTGGTTGACAAATGGAATGCATTAGGAAGTGATGTGATGGAGGCTGACTCCATACTTT